>NC_088879.1:43952289-44090984 GCF_032884065.1 Artemia franciscana | reverse complement strand
ACCTTCGAAAATAAATAAAGGATTAAAATTGCATTTCAAACTTCAAAACAGGCATAAAATCAAAGCATACAAGCCGCCCATATGTATTTCTTAAATGAGTAAATTTGCATGTTTTATTAAATTTGTTCAATTTTGCAAAGCCAATATATCAATTATGTTACTGCTAAATAATTACCCTAATAAAGGCTTATAACCGTTTTTTGTTAGCTAGGTGAAACACAATTGTTGTTAAAATTGCCAATAACAATTTTGTTACAATGACGAAATCAGGCATAAATTGCTGTAATTTGTTTATTTAGTTCTAACCGTAACTACACAAAAAAAATACAAACAGTCAACAGTGGGACTGCAAAAGAGAGAAAAAAACGTCACAACGATAATAAAAACAACTATTAAACATTAACACTGAATAGTGTTTAAACACTGAGCAACACTCATATGCAGCGCAAGACAGTAAAACATACCCATAGTCCTTACATAACTTTATACACCAGCGTAAGGAGGGAGTGCTACCAGCGGCGTCATTTGGGGGGGCAGTTGTCCCCCATAATTCGGAAAAAACATATTATAGGGTCCCCACCCCTTGAGTCTCTGGATGTTGATCTCTATTCCCCTCCAATACCAGTGCCGGAGCTATGTCCCTGATTGCTACTAATGAAAACTGATTTTATGGTTTAGTTTCAAAACAAGTTTTCTGGATCGGCTGTTTTATATTTTAGGATTAATATTGAATTTCTATTTTGTCTATTTTTTTCTTTGTCTATTTTGTATATATCTATTTGATCTATTTTGTGATATCAATTTGGGGAGTGGTGGGGTATTGTCCATCTTATAGATTTTTGCTTCCTCTAGATTCGAAAAAAATGATTTTTTTGGTATTTTTATTGAAAAATGCCTTTTTTGGTAATTTTCACTGAGATATGCCTTTATAGACAATTTTCTTGAAATAAAAATAGCGAAATCCCCCTAGTTTTTGAAAAGTTCATTTTACTTCTCTCCCCCCACATTTTCGTGAATCAATGCCACTGGGTTCATGGGGCAAATGAAGTAAACATTTGTGACTTTGCAATCTACTGACCAGATTTACTTTTAATCCATTTGAATTATCTTGGTACCTCATTAGCTTTTATTCTGCTTCTTCTAAAACTCAATACCTCTTTTTGCTGTCTAACCGAGTCAATTGATCTTTTCCATCTTTAAATCAAGTTAACAAGGGACGTGACTTGAAAAGGCTTTATGAGTCTTATGCGTAATTGTAGCTAGAATAAAGATTAAATAAAAAATTAATTATCCATTTGGGTGGTCCATTTCTGCTTCTTTGTAATTTGTATCGTTTCCTGATATCAGTTAATGAAGATATAAAGAGATATTCGATTGTCAGATGTATGTTTTTTTACTGGGTGTATGGTGTTTCCTGGATGATCAATAAGAGGCTTACGAATGTACACAACATTAAAGAAATAAAGCGTATCAGTTGTTGCATTATGTCGCAACCCAAAATTTATAATAAACCCAATTGCAACCTTGCATTTTGCATTTTGAACAGAGTCTTGGTAACAATAGGTAAATCAAAAGAATCGAATTTTGATGCTTTTTTGAAAAATGTAAAATGGTACACATCAAAAGTTACGAGCCTTTCAAAATTTGCCCAATTTTTAAAAAAGGGGGAAACGCCCCCAAAACATCAAATGTTTTCAATGAAAATCCCTCCATCTGATTCAGCACACCAAAGAACCCTGCTGTAAATATTTCAAATTCGTATTTACAAAAATGTGAAATTTTGCAATTTTTGCCAGAAGAAAGATCACGGATGCGTGTTTACTAGTTTTTTTTTGTTTTTTTTTTAGTGGTGATCATATCGAACCAGTGATCGTAGAAGATCGGGAGCGGGCTCATTTGATCTGAAATCAAAAGCTCTAGTGCCAGTTTAAGGGTCAAAAAATATTGGATGGCAAGTAGCCCCCATCCCGCGCTCATTTTTTCCTTGAAGTTACCCGATCAAAATTTTTAGATAACCATTTTGTTCAGCATAGTCGTAAAATCTAAAAAACTATTTCTTTGAGAATGACTTAACTCCCCTCAGTCCCCGGAGGAAGGGCTGCAAGTTATGATTTTTGCCCATTGTTTACATATAGTATTGGTCATTGGAAAGTATACAAACATTTCCAGGGGGATTTGTCTGGTGGTAGGTTGGGGGGAGGGTTATGTGGGAGGAATTTTTCATGGGGAAAGGAATTTTCCATTTAGAGGGAGCCAGATTTCCCAGCACCATTTAAAAATGATCAGAAATAAAGTAAATAAACACATTTTTCAACTGACAGTAAGGGGCAACAATACAACTTAAAACGAACAGAAATTATTGTGTATATGAGGGGGTCACCCCTCGTCAATATCTCGCTCTTTACGCCAAAGTTCTTTTTTAATACTCTTAAGGTCAATCTCCGAGGTTTGAAGCCAATGCTATTTTCCTGTAGCAGTGAAATGCGTATCAAACAGTTCGTGGTAACGAACTGTAGTAAGGAGCGACCCGGCTCAATAGTAACCAAAACTCTAAAAAATTGAATTTTGATATCAATAGCTACATCAAAAGAATCGCATTTTAATGCTGATTTTAAATTTATAAGTTTCATCAAGTTTATGCCACCATCAGATTCAGCGTATCAGAGAACCCTACTGTAGAAGTTTCAAGCTCCTATCTACAAAAATGCGGAATTTTGTATTTTTTGCCAGAAAACAAATCATGGGTCCGTGTTTATTTGTTTGTTTTTTGTTTTTTTTTTCCCAGGGGTCATCGTATCGACCAAGTAGTCCTAGAATGTCGCAAGAGGGCTCATTCTAACGGAAATGAAAAGTTCTAGTGCCCTTTTTAAGTGACCAAAAATTGGAGGGCATCTAGGCCCCCTCCCAAGCTCATTTTTTTCCCAAAGTCAACGGATCAAAATTTTGAGATAGCCATTTTGTTCAACATAGTCGAAAACCATAATAACTATGTCTTTGGGGATGACTTACTCCCCCACAATCCCTGGGGGAGGGGCTGCAAGTTACAAACTTTGACCAGTGTTTACATATAGTAATGGTTATTGGGAAGTGTACAGACGTTTTCAGGGGGATTTTATTTTGTTTGGGGGTGGGGCTGAGGAGAGGGGGCTAAGTTGGAGGATCTTTCCTTGGAGGAATCTGTCATGGGAGAAGAAAAATTCAATGAAAAGGGCGCAGGATTCTCTAGCATTACTATAAGAAAACAATGAAAAATAAACATGAAAACGTTTTTTCAAATGAAAGGAAGAAGTAGCATTGAAACTTAAAACGAATAGAGGTTATTACGCATATGAGGGGTTCTAAAAATACTTTAGCATAAAGAGCGAGGTATTTAGGAGGAGATAAATACCTTGCTCTTTATGCTAAAGTATTTTTAGTAATTTCAACTATTTATTCTACGACCTTTCTGATTCAGGGGTCATTCTTAAAGAATTGGGACAAAACTTAAGATTTAGTGTAAAGAAGGAGGTATTGTATTAACGAGGGTACGAACCCCCTCATATACATAATAAAAATTAAAGAATATAAAAGTTTGTTACGTAAGTTAATTCTAAAGTTACGTATATTTTTTGCTAATAAAAAAATTCGTTAAAATAAAAATCAATAGTTGCCTTTTTATGTAACCGAAAAATTGCATGGCAACTAGGCCTCCTTCCCCATCCCATATTTCTCAAAATCGTAAGAATCAAAACTAAGAGAAAGCCATTTAGCCAAAAAAGGAATTAATATACAAATTTCATTTGAATAGTTTACATGTGGAGAGTCAAAATCAATCATGCATTAATTCAAAAACGTTCAGAAATTACATAAAAAAAACTAGTTTTTTTAACTGAAAGTAAGGAGCGACATTAAAACTTAAAACGAACAGAAATTACTCCGTATATGAAATGGATTGTCCCCTCCGCAATCCCTCGCTCTTTACGCTAAAGTTTGACTCTTTGCCACAATTCTGCTTTTTAAAACAATTAAAAGCTTTAGCGTAAAGAGCGAGGGATTGCGGAGGGAACAATCCATTTCATATACGGAGTAATTTCTGTTCGTTTTAAGTTTTAATGTCGCTCCTTACTTTCAGTTAAAAAAACTAGTTTTTTTTATGTAATTAACAACAGACACAAGCAGATTCTTTGATGAAAAAATTACTGTGGCTTCATTGAAAGCTTTAACATGAATAGGCCAAACAAATTTGCATTTTTTTTCTTTAGAGCTTCATAAAAAATTAATTAGTGGGGACACTTCTAATTTTTAAAACTAGTAGTAAAATTACTTTTAGAAGACGTAGAGAATTGTAAGGTAGCCTCTCGATTTGCCACAAGATTTCAAAATTTTTGGCCGTGAATTTTTTTTTTATTATCACCAGTTTCCTTTAATATTTGCCATTTAAGATATTCTTCCTTTACTATTTAAAAGGGTTGTACTAATCATACAGCCTTGATTTTTGTGTCGTTTTTTAGATCTTATACCGATAAATAATCCCAAAGATTCTTAAGTTTGTAGTTATAAGAGATGATTTTTAGCAATAATTCTTAGTATTCAAGATTTCCTCCTTTCTCATTGGTTTAAGCACTCCTTGAGGGGTTTGCCAGAATATCATTAAGAATGTTGACATCTCCTTAGCATTACGACCAGATTTAACAGGAAGTTGAAAACATGTATAATTGGCAACAACACCTTGAGGCAATATCATTTTTAACACTTCATACGAATTGGAATTTGTTAGGTTACAAAGCAGATAACAGTTTGGCTTTAAAAGTAAAGAAACACCGATTGTAGGCCTATAAAATGTATGAATATTATTTTTATTCTTAAAAACACATCTTTTTAAAATTTTATTGGCCTTTAAAAGTAAAGAAACACCGATTGTAGACTTATAAAATGTATGTACATTATTTTTAAAAAGAACATTATTCTTAAAAACATTATTTTAAACAGTATTGGCCTTTAAAAGTAAAGAAACACTGATTGCAGGCCTATAAAATGTATGAGCATTATTTTTGAAAAGAACATTATTCTTAAAAACACATTATTTTAAACATTATTGGCCTTTAAAAGTAAAGAAACATCGATTGTAGGCCTATAAAATGTATGAATACTATTTTTTAAAAAGAATGTTATTCTTTAAAACACATTATTTTAAACGTTATTGACTCTTACGCTAAAGTTTACGCTGTTTACGCTTAAGTTTTTAATTGTTTTAAAAAGTAGAATTGTGGCAAAGAGTCAAACTTTAGCGTAAAGAGCGAGGGGTTGCGGAGGGGACAACCCATTTCATATACGGAGTAATTTCTGTTCGTTTTAAGTTTTAATGTTGCTCCTTACTTTCAGTTAAAAAAACTAGTTTTTTTATTTAATTTCTGGACGTTTTTGAATTAATGCATGTTCAATTTTGGCTCTCCGTACATAAAGTATTAAAATGAAATTTGCATATGAATTCTTTTTTTGGCTAAATGGCTTTCTCTTAGTTTTGATCAGACGATTTTGAGAAATAAGGGGTGGGGAAGGAGGCCTATTTGAGAGAATAGGGGGAAATAACCCCTAAAAGTCATAGAATCTTAACGAAAATCGCACCATCAGATTCAGCGTATCAGAGAACCCTACTTTAAAAGTTCCAAGATCCTATCTATAAAAATATGGAATTTTGTATTTTTTCCCAGAAGAAAAATCACGGATGCGTGTTTATTTGTTTGTTTTGTTTTTTTTTTTATTCTGTTTTTCTTTTCCTAGGGGTGATCGTATCGACCCAGTGGTCCTAGAATTTTGCGAGAGGGTTCATTCGAACAGAAATGAAAAGTTCTAGTGCCCTTTTTAAGTGACCAAAAAAATTGGAGGGCACCTAGGCCCCCTCCCACGCTAATTTTTTCCCAAAGTCGTCGGATCAAAATTCTGAGATAGCCATTTTATTCAACATTGTCGAAAAACCTTATAACTATGTCTTTGGGGACGACTTACTCCCCCACAGTCCCCATGGGAGGGGCTACAAGTTACAAACTTTGACCAGTGTTTGCATATAGTAATGGTTATTGGGAAGTGTACATACGTTTTCAGGGGGAGTTTTTGGTTGCGAGGAGGGGTTGAGAAGAGGGGGTTATGTGGGGTAAACTTTCCATGGAGGAATTGGTCATACGGGAAGAAGATTTCCACGAAGGGGGCGCAGCATTTTCTAGCATTATTTAAAAAAACAATGAAAAAATAAACATGAAAAAGTTTTTTCAGCCGAAAGTAAGAAGTAGCAATAAAACTTAGAACGAACAGGAAATATTACACATATAAGGGGTCCACCTCCTCCTAATACCTCACTCTTTACGCTAAAGTATTTTTAATTATTTCAACTATTTATTCTACGGCCTTTGTGATTCAGGGGACAAAATTTAAGCTTTAATGTAAAGAGCGAGGTATTGACGAGTGGGCAAACCCTCTCATATACGTAATATAAACATATGAATATAGAAGTTTGTTTCGTAAGCTAATTCGTAAGTTACGTATATCTTTCACTAATGAAAACGTTCGTAAAAAACTAAAAGTTCTAGTTGCCTTTTTAAGTAGCCCAAAAATTGAAGGGCAACTGGCCCTCCTCCCCCCTCCTTTTTTCTCATAATCATTCGATTAAAACTATGGGAAAGCCGTTTACCTAATTAAATAAATAAATATGCCAATTTCGCTTTAATTATTCATCTGCGGAGAACCGAAATCAAAACAAGGATTAACGAAAAAAACGTTCAGAAATTAAATAAAAAAAAAACAAGTTTTTTTTAACTGAAAGTAAGGAGCGACATTAAAACTTAAAACGAACAGAAATTACTCCGTATATGAAAGGGGCTGTTCCCTCTTTAACGCCCTGCTCTTTACGCTAAAGTTTTTACTGTTTTAAAAATTAGAGTTGAGAGAAAGAGTCAAACTTTAAAGAGGGAAAGAGGGAACATCCCCTTTCATATACGGGGTAATTTCTGTTCGTTTTAAGTTTTAATGTCGCTCCTTACTTTCAGTTAAAAAAACGTGTTTTTTTATTTAATTATGATCAAGAGTCCATGCTTGATAGCCTTGTATTTCATGGGGGTAAAGTAGTTACCTGGTGTAGACACTCATACGACAATATCTAACATTATAAATAGCAAAATGTCTGTGCTGGGCCCTTTACTTTATTTAGTTTGTGTGAACATGATGCCCGTTTATCTAAAGGATACATATATTACTAACATTATTGCTAACAGTATTTGCAAAATCCGCAGATGATTTAATAGTAAAAGCTCATATTACTCTCAAAAGATTAGAGATGTTTACAAGTTTAAGTTTGCTGTGTGTGAATGTTAAGAAATTTTTTTACTGACATTCGGTAGAGTGGGTGATTCTGTTCATGTAAGTAGTAAAGTTATATTAGGTGAAAAGCCTATTTTACAAGCTAAATCACTGCGGTACCTCGGCTTCCATATTGATTCTAATCTATCGTGGAAGCATCATAGCGACATTATCTCCACCAAAGTTGCACGTGGAGTTGGCATCCTCAAAAGATTGAAGCATATTGTGCCGGAACTTGCTCTTCGCACGATATATTTTGCAATAATCTACCCATATATCATAAGGATGTTTAGTTTGGAGAAGCAATTTTTATGTTAATTACCAGCTAAATGGCTTTCTCATAGTTTTGATCGGATGTTTTCGCTAAACAAAGGGGGTGGGAGAGGAGGCCTAGTTACCTCCCAATTTTTGGTTACTTAAAAATACAACTAAGATTCTTTTAATTTTATTTTTACAAACGTTTTTGTTAGTAATAAACATACGTACCTTACGAATTAGCTTATGTAACGAACTTATATATTTGTGTATTTTTATTACGTATATGAGGGAGTTTGCCCCCTCGTCAATACCTCGTTCTTTACACTAAAGCTTGAATTTTGTCCCAAATCTTTCAGAATGATCCTTGAATCACAAAGGCCGTAGAATAACTAGTTGAAGTTACTAAAAATACTTTAGCGTAAAGAGCAAGGTATTGTGGAAGAGACGAACCCCCTTATATAAGTAATATTTTATGTTCGTTTTAAGTTTTAATGTTGATCATTACTTCCAGTTGAAAAAAAATATTTTCTCATTGTCTTTTTATAAATGATGCTAGAAAATCCTGCGACCCCTTCATGGAAATTCTCTTCCGTCATGAAAAGTTCCTCCATGGAAAGATCCTCCCACGTAGCCTACCCCCCCCCTGACCCGCCCTAACCCCAACACAAAAAAGTCCCCCTGAAAACGTCTGTACACTTCATAATTAACAACTACTATGTGTAAACAATGGTCGAAATTTATAAGTTGCCACCCCTCCCCCGGGAACTGTGGTGGATTTAGTCATCCCCAAAGACATAGTTATTAGGTTTTTGACTCTAAGTTAAACAGAATGGTTATCTCAAAATTTTGATCCGGTGACCTTGGAGAAAAATGTGCGTTGGAGGGGGCCTCGGTGCCCTTCAATTTTTCGGTCACTTAAAAAGGACACTAGAACTTTTAATTTACGTTAGAATGAACCTTCTTGCGACATTCTAGGACTACTAGGTCGATACGATCACCCCTGAGGAAAAAAACAACAAAAAAACAAAAAAAAATACGCACTCGTTATCTGTTTTCTGGCAAAAATACAAAATTCCACCTTTTTTATGATAGGGGCTTTTCAACTTCTACAGTAGGGTTCTCGGATACGCTGACCCTGATGGTGTGATTTTGTTAAGATTCTGTGACTTTTAGAGGGTATTTCCGATAAAATAAGACACATTTTCTCAGGCTCGTAACTTTTGATTGGTAAGACTAAACTTGATGAAACCTATATGTTTAAAATCAGCATTAAAATGCAATTCTTTTGATGTAACGATATGTATCATAACTTCGTTTTTTAGAGTTTTGGTTACTATTGAGCCTGGTCGCTCCTTACTACAGTTCGTTACCACGAACTGTTTGAAAATGTAACTTGTAAATGAATAAAAGTAATATATTCTACTACAACGTTGAGATAGAACTTACCAATGTCTCAGGTTTTCCCATCCCTTATTTGTTCTTGTTTTTATGGCACTTGGTATTAACCAAGTGACATATAGCAATCGCAAATTCTGTCGGTCTGTCGGTCCCGGTTTTGCTACTTTAGGCACTTCCAGGTAAGCTAGGACGATGAAATTTGGCAGGCGTATCAGTGACCGGACAAGATTAAATTAGAAATAGTCGTTTTTTCGATTTTACCGTCTGGGGGGGGGGAGTGGGATGCCCGTTAATTCGGAAAAAATAGAAAAATTGAAGTATTTTTAACTTACGAACGGTTGATCAGATCTTAATGAAACTTAATGTTTGGAAGGGTATTGTGTCTCAGAGCTCTTATTTTAAATCCCGAATAGATATCGTGACATTGGGGGGGGGGGAGAGTCGGGAGGGGGAGACCTAAAACTTGGAAAACACTTAGAGTGGAGGGATCGGGATGAAACTTGGTGGGAAAAATAAGCACAAGTCCTAGATACATTATTGACATAACCAGGACGGATACACTCTCTTTGGGGTAGTTAGGGGGGGGGGGGTAATTTTGAAAAATTAGAAAAAATGAGGTATTTTTAACTTACGAACGGGTTATCGGATCTCAATGAAATTTGATATTTAGAAGGATATCGTGTCTCAGAGCTCTTTTTTTAAGTCCCGACCGGATCTGGTGACATGGGGGGGAGTTGGGAGGGGAAAACCTAAAACTTGGAAAACACTTAGAGTGGAGGGATCGGGATGAAACTTGGTGGTAAAAATAAGCACAAGTCCTAGATACATAATTGACATAACCGAAAAGGATCCGTTCTCTTTTGGGAAGTTGGGGGGGGGGTGAATTCTGAAAAATTAGAAAAAATGAGGTATTTTTAATTTACGAATGGGTGATCGGATCTCAATGAAATTTGATATTTAGAAGGATATCGTGTCTCAAAGCTCTTATTTTAAGTCCCGACCGGATCTGGAGACATTGGGGGGAGTTTGGGGCGGGGGAACCTAAAATCATGGAAAACGCTTAGATTGGAGGGATCGGGAAGACACTTGGTGGGAAAAATAAGCAGAAATCTTAGATACGTGATTTACATAATTGGAACGGATCCGCTCTATTGGGGGGGGGGGATTTAATTCTGAAAAATTAGAAAAAAATGACGTATTTTTAACTTACGAAGGAGTGATCGGATCTTTATGAAACTTCATATTTAGAAGGACCTCGTGACTCAGATCTCTTATTTTAAATCTCAACCGGATCCAGCGTGATTGGGCGGGGGGCAGTTGAGGGGAACCGGAAATCTTAGAAAAAACTTAAAGCGGTGAGATCAGGATCAAACTGGATGGGAAGAATAACAAGAGTTATGAGCTCATATGGCACCTGTGACGAGGCGAGAAGAGCTAAGAGCCAAGAGATCATTGGTATGAGCTCTAACAAAATTCTATGAATCAATAGATTGATTTAAAAAGGAAAATAAGAGGCTTAATGCCGGTCAAGATTTAAAATAAGAGCTCTGAGTCACGATGTCCTTCTAAATATCAAAATTCATTAAGATCCGATCACCCACTCGTAAGTTATAAACACCTAATTTTTTCGAATTTTTCCTCTCCCTTTAGCCCCCCAGATGGTTGAATCTGGGAAAACGGCTTTATCAAGTCAAATTGTGCAGTTCCCTGACACGCCTACCAATTTTCATCGTCCTAGCACGTCCAGAAGCACCAAACTTGCCAAATCACTGAACCCCTCCCCCCAACTCCCCAAAGAGAGCGAATCCAGTACGATTCTGTCAATCACGTATCAAGGACATTTGTTTATTCTATCCACCAAGCTTCATCCCGATTCCGCCACTCCAAGTGTTTTTCCAAGATTTCCCCCTCCAACTCCCCCCAATGTCAAAACATCTGGTCGGGATTTGAAATAAGAGCTCTGAGACATTAATTCCTTCTAAAAATCAAATTTCATTACGATCCGATCATCTATTCGTAAGATAAAAATACCCTAATTTTCACGTTTTCTAAGAATTCCGGTTTCCCCCACCAACTCCCCCGAATGTCACAGGATCTGGTCGGAGTTTGAAATTAGAACTTTAAAACACAAGATCCTTCTAAATATCAAATTTCATTAAGATCTGGTCACCCTTTCGTAAGTTACAAATACCTCAAATTTCAAAATAACCCCCCCCCCCCCCCCCGATTCCACCAAAGAGAACAGATCCGGTCCAGTTATGTCAGTCATGTATCTTAGACAGGTTTCTAAGATACATTTTCCTACTCTGGGCTTTCCAGAATGCCAAACTAATGTCGGAGTCTACAATGAAGAAGTTACTCTCATCATCGAATAATACAGGTTGAGTAAAAGAATTAAGACCATCCACTATATCATTAATATAAACAAGAAATAAAAGGAGACCTAACACGTAGAATTAATGGACGCATGCTGGTATCTTCCTGAAAGATAAGATTTGAACCAATGAAGGGAACGCCATGCACTCATAAACGCGTCAATTTAGTCAAATTGAGAATGGTGCCAATTGAGAATGGTCAACCATATCAAAAGCCTTCGGAATATATAAAAATAGGCCAAGTACACACAATCTTTTATGCAGATTAGTGCGCACAAATTCAGTGGTGTCAGTCAGTGCATGTAAAGTTGAAAAGGTTGTGTTGGTGCTAAATTGGAAAGAAGAAAGTCTCTTATATATAACTTTTTCCAGGATCTTCGAAAAAACAGGAAGGAAAGAAATAGGCCTATATTTTGATATAACAGATACATCTCAATCTTATGCAGTGGGATAACTTTAGCTACTTTAAATATATCAGGAAGTGCACCGGAGAAGAAAGACAGATTTGTGAGATGCGCATGAGCAATAGAGATAAACTTTGATATCTTTTTAACAATATATTTACTTAGGCAAAAATAATCAGCTGAGCGAGAATTAGGAAGAAGCGAAATAACATTTTGAATTTCTATTTCACTACAAGGAGTGGGAAAAAAAAATGGCAAGGTAGTGAAGTTGGTATTGAATTTGCTTGCTGCTGATTCATTGTTGATTGGTGAGGTGTCAGCATTTTTGTAATGAGATGGATATCGTGGTGACTTTTTGCGGGAAAGCGCGGGAAAATGTAATATATTCATTGGTTTTTGAAAACATGAAATCAAAGGAATGATATTAGTATTTGCATTGTTAATGATATATGATGTCTGAACTCCAAACCAAATAAGCCTATTCCCCCTCCCCTCCGTAAGAAAACACACCTCCTTTCATTGATGAGAGGAGGTTTGACGTCTGCTAGGAAATGTCCAAACACCGGTGGGCCTTGCGCAACACCATATTAGAGGCCTCCTTCCTCCTATGCACAAACACTACCATCGTGAACAGGGTCTGTTGCCAAAAATTCAGGTAGCTTGGCCAAATCCAGTGAAAGTGCAACGACTAACTACCGAAAATTGCCTTTGAAGATCGCATCCTTAACGTTTCTCGCCTTCGCGGTCACCCTCCATAGTGCTGAAAGGAGAACTTCACCGACTGCAACCTTCTCAAAATGTCTTCACAGAACGGCACAAAACAGAGAGCAGTATAGGTGACAAATACATTCGCTAGTGACGTGAGAGGCCCCGAGACGACCACCAAGACCGGATGGGACATAAGTCAAGTAAGTCATAAAAAATAAGAATCTGGGTTTTGTTTATATATCTTGAATGAAAGAGGCTGCAAGTAAATGGCAGTGATGACAAAACCATCAATTTGCTTTGGTTTAATAAATCCAAAAACTAATGAATTTTTACCTAGTATTTTTACGTAATTTTACGTAGTTCTGATTTCAAAAGAATTAAAACACCATTCTCCACTATTCCAAGAACAGCCAACAATTTTCTGTTAGGTCATAGAAACAGAATTGTTGTAAAATAGATGTTCAATGCTAAGAATTTGCAAAAAGATTGATAGTAAGGTATATCAGAAATAGGACGTTCATACGAAAATCAACATTTAAAACAGTATTTAAAAGTTCAAAACTAACATAAAACGCAATACAAAACCGCGAAACACACAAGTTGTCCGCACTTATTTCTTATTTTAAGAAATTTGCAAGTCATACTTCTTCAATTTACTGAAATTTGTCTCGGGGATTCTGTCAAAACTTTTCCCTAATAAGGGGGGGGGGTTCTTAATTGTTAGAGAATGCTCACTAGCAATTTTTAGTCATAATTCTTGGTTCGTTCATAAAAACACAAGTTTAAGTACAATCATTACTTGTTATTGGTGCAATACGATTGCTTGATATATTGTTATGATTAATATTTATAATTAATTATTATTACTAAATTTATAATCATCTAAAAAATCAAAACTACTGCTTTTGCTAGGACGATGGAAACGAGTCTAAAGTTTTTGAAATAATAAAACCGAGAAGATCTGAATGGAAAGTTTAGTGGTCGGATCATCTTGATATTACTCTTATCTTTCCATAAGATAATGACGCTACTGGTGATCGTTGCTGACCTAACTTTGAAGAGATGGGTGTGAATATCCAGTGTGATGTTGATTGTTTCAATTATATGGTAAACAGCATTTGCCCATATGCGGTATACAACAACCTTAAGGTCCCTGTTCGGTCCTTTTTTGGTATTAGGAAGATCCCCAAAGGTCTATTTTACCGCAGAAAACTTCCTAAAGCCCCTAATTGGACTACTTAAACCTTTGGCAGCCCTGCATCACGTTTCTTTGAAAACTTCTATGATTGTTTCCGTTGGTACGTTGGCACCAGAAGAGACGACGATCAATAATTTGTGGGCCAGAAAAATGATTTTTTTCAATTCTATTGAAAAACAAACAAAGTAAGTGGAAACTGCAGTCAAACTGCTTGATCGTCATTTGAAAACCTCATTTTTGAAACTATTTACCTTCTAAACTTATCTGAATTTTATTAAATATCTTCTCGCTTCTTTTTTCGTATTTCAAAACTTTCCAATTTTGTTTTTACTAACAAATTAAGTAAGGAATATTTCCAATTCTGGGTAATTTTTTCACAAACCTTTTTTTTGGTTGCAATAGATATAATCCTACAAAACATTTTTTCGATCGCATAGCAACATTTGGCAACAAAAACAAAATTTGGTGGTAACAAGGCCAGAGCAATAATTGGCTAGAAAAAATTTTTCGGTGACTACAGTAATATTCAACCAGAAAAAATCTTTTGGTGGCAACACCTGTATTTTCCTAGAACAGATTTTTATTATAACAACAGTATTTGGACGGGAAAATTTTTGGTGGCAACAGTAGTATTCGGCCATAACAGATTTTGGTCGCAATTGCAGTATTTGGACACAGCAGATTTCCGGTCGCAATAGGAATTCAGAAAGATTGTGTCGGAAAAATTTTGTCGAAAATATTTTGGTGACTACAACAACATTAAACATGAGATAGTTTTTGATTTTTTTTTTCGTAATAGCAATAGTCGGCCAGAACAACCTTTCGGTTGCAATAGCAATATTCGACCGGAAAAGATTTTGCTCCCAAACGAGTAGACACAGCAGATTTCTGGTCTTAATAGCAGTATTTATTCAGAAAGATTTTTCACGGTGACAGTGATATTCTGCCACAGTCTTTTTTTGGTGACAATTGAATATTGACAGGACGAATTTTTTGTCGTTATAGCAATATTCGGCCAGAAGAGATTTTTATTGGCAACATAAATATTTGGCTAGAAAAAATTTATACAGCCAGAAAAGATTTTTGGTTAACAATGCTGATCAACCATGTCTCGAGTAAACTCCTCCGTTTGAATTACCAATACCGAGTTCCAGTTGCTGTTGTTGGGTTGTATTTATTGCCTTGTATTTTAATAGCTTCTCTTAAGTTGAAGTGCCTGTGATCAAGTACCTATGCTGGATTACAATCTTATGTTGAGTTGTGTTGTCTTTGCTGATATGTCTTGTTTGAGCTTTTCAGTTTTGAAATACGTATTTTGAGCCTTTAGGATTGGATTGAACTATGATGGAAACATCGCAGTTAATTAACGATATAAATCGATACACTATGTGTTTCCAAAATATCTAAATAGCATATCTGCAATATCTTGGTAACGGCTTGGGGGATCAAATTGAAACTTGCAGGGAGTGTTGGAAGGGAGTGAGCAAGTGGACCTTGGATTTTCACCTTTGAATGATGGGTGGATGCCTAAAAAATGCCTTTCTTTTACCAGAACTGGTCTTTCAGAACCGTCAAAATGAATTTTTCCACCCAATGACGTAAAAAGTATTAAATCATTTAGCCCTGTATTACTGACTTATAGTATGAAGGTAGAAATTTTTCTAAAAATTTGATTAATCACTAGAAAGTCAAATGGAAAAAAAAACTGTGCACGAAGAATATGCCGTAGTCAAATCACATTTTATTAAACCATTGTGAACTTTTTGCTGAAAATTTAAGTGTTTGATCGTTAGTAAAATGGACGTGTTACAGAAATTTGGGCTGCCTATATTTCCTTTTGTCTTTTGAACTTTTCCCTCCCCCCATCGTCCCGTAAAAAAAAATTCGTAAAAAATTTGAGTACCCTTTTTTCTTCTTTGATTCAGTCAGCATTGCTAGTCAGCTTTTTCAGTTTGATTCAGGGTTTGATGATGACAAGCTAGGTTAGGTTAAGTAAAGTTGGGTTAGGTTAGATTTCAAACCAATTTTATATATTTAATACCAAATTTAACTACCTAAACTTCTAAGGACAATCCACATTATGGAAGAAGACCAACAATGTCTTATAGTATATATTTAATATCTTCGTATTTCACTTTAACATATTTTAATTTTTTAATGATTTCTTTTGTTTTGTGATTTTTTATATGCTTAAGATCGTCGTAGGTCAATGAAGTGTATTAAGATCACGTAAGATCACGTAGGTGAAAATTGAGCTTGGCTAATAAAATATATAGATTTAGTCCAAATGGGGAAAACTTAGGTTAAAATTATTTAAGAAAAAACAAACTAGTTTCAACTAGCCCACGGGGAAACAAAAATTAAAAAAGTGCAGAAGAAAGCTGTAAAAAAAGAAAAAGAGTAATTTTTGTGTTTTGGGCTTTAAAGTTATTTTTATTTTTGTGGACTATTTTCTTGTGTTTTGTTTTCCCCCCATCTTTTTGTTTTTGTTTATTTTAGGTTTGTTTGTTTGTTATCTCTTCTTCTTGTTTTTGTCTGTCGATATAGGCCTCTTTATATTTTGCTTTTTTTATACATAGTGAAAAAAAAGTTTTTTTTTTGTTAATTATCAATTTTCTGATTGAAAAACTATACCCGCTTTTTTATATTTTCATTTCGTTTTAATTGTAACAAGTGGAACAATTTTCTCCAATTTTTTTTTTGGGTGGAGGGAGGGGCACAGTTGGTGCTAATTTTCAAAAATCACGCAAAACTTACTAAGAAAACGGAAAATTAACGGTATAGTACCATAAGAGACAAAATACACTAAACAAAACTGACCAGTTTCTGAGGATGCGTTCATCATTAATCTTTTTGACACCCGTGAAAAAGAAACACGTGTTCGTTCAACACTTATGGTGATTTCAAATGTACTGGTAATAGTTTATACGAATACGTTTTAGATCACTGGTCTACATAAGTGGCCGAATACCAGTACAGAATGATCACAAAAATTTGAGTAAAGCTGAGTTAGTGCTCTTCTCCTTTAGTGTCCACGATTTACAACAATCTTAGAGTAATGGAGCCTCAGCTTATCGCTAATATCTTTGAGAGCACGAGACCGGAGAGCATTCATAGATTCGCAAACTGTTATGCCAAGCCAACGAAACGATTTAACACGGGGAATACTAAAACCACTACAGTATAGGGATTCTGAACAATTATTACCGTTGAAATCAAGAAACTCGCATTTGTCAATATTTAGGTGCTGGCCGATATCACGGAAAGCAGAAGTAACTGACTTCACTGAACGGGCAAGACCAGACCCAGTTTGACTAATCAGAAGAAGGTCATCCGCATAAGCCAGATATGAGATAACAAATGGTCTTAGTAGGCACTTAGTCGATATTTTTGATAACGCATCTTCAATACAAGCATTAAAAATATACGGAGAAAGAGCTCCCCCTTGTCTTACTCTACAACGAACAGGGATATGACCAAAATAAGAATTATCTAATGATTTAAGGCTAAGGTAAGAATGGGACTACTAAAAACGAAGCAAGTGAATTACCGACAGATTTACTCCTCTCTGGCCTAACGCTATACATGCTTGAGTATAACAAACACTGTCAAATGCTCTAGACAAGTGTAGGGTTGCGAAATGAGCTGCGCGACGAGTGCGATGGGCATCTTTTAACAAAGAAATCAAAGCAGGGTGAGCATGCTGAATGCCTAGCCCAGATATAAAACCAAATTGATTATCATCATTTTGAGCAAGCTTAGTGATATAAAGTAGTAGGAGGTGTTCAAAAAGCTTGCTAAGAGTACAAGCTACCGTTATGGGTCTATAATAACTGCAAGACACCGGGTGTTTTTCTTTCTTTAAAAGTGACGTGACGCTACCGCATGAAAACAAATTGGGCACACACGAACTACTAAAATACATTAGAAAAAAAACAGTTGGAGATGAGAGTAAAAGTTAAAAAGAATTAGGAACAAGATTCGAAACACTAATCCCATCAATATACAAAGATTTCAATTTTAAACCCTTAATGCCTTTAACAATAGCCGACTTTTCAACTGGAATCACATGTCTCTGACATAAACTTGACAGTAAATTTTTTCGAGCAAACGTGAGAAACACTTATGCACTGCATAATTAACTTTCGAAAATTTTATTGAATAATATTCGATCCAAGATGGACAAGGTATAGTATCACTAGAACTTATTCGAAAAATCGGCAGAATTGATCACTTTTCGCCACTCATCATTACTTTTCGGAAAAGATTCACCGGAGTAACGAGCGGCATGAAGATGGCGCTTATATTCGAGTTTCGTCTTTTGTCCTAGATCGAATACAGTACCTCAAGGAGGTCGATCATAGGCAGACCAGATTCTTAACCAGAATTTAGCCTTATTCTTGACTTTTTTCAGTGTTGGATCACACTTCCAGATTGGTTTTTGGGTATTCCGCCTGACACGGATCAGGGGGACGGCCACATCTTCAGCTTGCTTTATACATGGGACAGTGTCACGAAAATTGCCATTCAAATCAGCACGAGTATTGTCAATAGTTGGGTACGCATTTGTGCAAGGAAGATGGAAAGGGACACGTACGGTGGAGAGTAGAGCTCCAAGCTTAGCAAGGTAAAGAGGCATGTTTGCTCCAGACCAATCACGTTTTTCAAACCACTTATGCGACAGTGGTGGTTGGCCCGAGTGTACGTCAGAAGTAACCTTAATATCGAAATCCAGAGGTAAATGATCATAATCTCTGACATCTTCATCGACATGTACTGCTGAAGTTTGTAATGAAGGATAGCAGATACAGTGGTCCAAATTTGAGAAGGAACTACTAAAGTGTATATATTTAAAACTGAGGTCTTTCGTTAGGACCTTAAATGCTGAGAATAGACACTGAAAAAGCGCCTCCTTACTTGCCGAGGAAACAATACTGTTACAGTTTAGGTCGCCTATAAGCACCCACTTGTATTCCAGACGCTCAATACCAGATATGAGAGTCTTAGTTATACAGGTAAGACCACCAGAAACATTCTCAGCCATTCCCAGACTTGTATTTCATTAGACCAAAAATCGCAAGATGTGGTTGAATCGTCTGAAGATGGTGACTATGGTAAGAATTCCGATATAGGTGCTGTAAAATTTTGAAAATACAGAGCGCCGTATTGTTCCAGATAATAAGGGGAAGAAGGGCTGCCGATAAAATTAAATCACAAATGAAACCATGCATACAGACATAGGGGGAAACTATGGCAATCCAGGGTAAAAAGTAGTATAGGGTAGATTATCTCTCTAGGTGTGACCGCTTTATTTATACGACTGTGACGTCTTAGTATTGCAAGTCAAACTTTGAAATAATAAAACCGAGATGATCCAAGTCGAAATCCTAGTGGTCGGATCACCTTGATATTACTCTTGTCTTTTCATAAGATACTGACGCTACTGGTGATCATTGTTGACCTTCCTTTAAAGAGATCGGTGTGAATATCGAAAATGATGTTGATTGTGTCAATTGTACAGTAAACAGCATCTGTCCATATACGGTAAACAACAACAACCAGGTTCCTATTCGTTTCTTTTTCGGTATCAGGAAGATTCCTAAAGGTCTCTTTTACCACCGAAAAATTCCTAAAGCCCCTAATTTGACTACTTAGGCAAATGAAAGTCCTACCACAGGCCGTTTTTTTAGGGAAGACTTCAATCTTTGTTTCCGTTAGCGAATTTGTAAAATACCAGAAGAGAACAACAGAACACCAGAACACCATCAACAACGTGTGGACCGACAAAAATGATAATCTTTTTTGCTACTATTGAAAAAAAACCCAGAGGAAGTAAAAACAGCAGAGTGTGAGTCATTTACAAAATTCTTAATGATCATCTAAATACCTCAGTTTTGGAACTATTCATCTTCTGAAATTATCCAAATCATATTAACTTTCTTCTTGATTCTTTTTTCAAAACCTTCCAATTTTGTCTTTCCAAACAAATTACACAAGGAATAATTCTGGGTTATTTTCTTACAAACCTTTTTTTTTGGTTTCAAGAGATATAATCCTACAGAACAGATTTTCTATCGCATAGCAATATTCCGCAATAACAATTTTGGTTGACAACAAGGCAAGAATAATATTCGGTAGGAGAAAACTTTTCGGTGGCATCATTAATATTCGAGCAGAAGAAATTTTGGTGGCCACATCTGTATTTTGCTAGAACAGATTTTCGTTGTAACAACGGTGTTTGGACAGAAAAACTTTTGGTGGCAATAGCAATATTTGGCCATAACAGATTTTGGTAGCAAGATCAGTATTTGGACACAGCAGATTTCAGGTCACAATAGTAATTTGGAAATATTTTGTCGGAAATATTTTGATGACTACAATAATATTCAACCAGAGATAGTTTTTGATTTTTAATCGTTATAACAATATTTGGCCAGAATAAATTTTTTCGTTGCAATTGCAATATTCGACCAGAGCAGATATTGTTCGCAAAAGGAGTATTCGGTCACACCATCCTTTTGGTCACAATAGCAGTATTTTGTCAGAATGATTTTTCACGGTGACAGCAATATTCTGCCAGCGCAGGCTTGTGGTAACAATAGAATTTTTTGTCACCAGCATAAATATTTTTTATTGGCATACAATTTTTATAAAATTTTATTAGCAACATAAAATGTTATTGGCAAAATAAAATTTGTATTGGCAACATAAATATTTTACTAGAAAAAATTTATTCAGCCAGAAAAAGATTTTTGGTCAACAATACTGATGAACCATGTCTTGAGTAAACTCCTCTCTTTGAATTACCAGTGCCAAGTACCAGTTGTTGGGTTTCATTTATTGTCCTGTATATAATAGCCACTCTTAAGTTGAGGTGCCTTTGTTCAAGTACCTATGCTGGTTTTCAATCTTGTGTTGAGTTTTGTCGTCTTTCCTGATATGGCCTGCTTGAGCTTCTCAGTTTTGAAATATGTATTTTGAGCCTTTAGAATTGGATTAAGCTATGACTATCCATCTCAGTTAATTAGCGATGTAAACCAAGACACTATGGGTTTCCAAGTTATCCAAATAGCGTATCTGCAATATCTTGGTAACGGCTTGGGGGATCAAATTGAAACTTCCAGGGAGTTTTGGGAAGGAGCAAGTATACCTTAAATTTTCAATTAGAATGACAGATGAATGTCTAACAATGCCATCTTTGATCAGAACCGGTTTTTCATAACAGTCAAAATGGATCAATTTTTCCACCCAATGATGTGAAAAGTATTAAATGATCTAGCCCTATATTACTGTCTTATTTTTTAAAGGTAGAACTCTTACGAAAATTTTGAATAATCATGAGAATATCAAACGGAAAAAACTGCTTGAAGAATAAGCCATAGTAAAATCGCATTTGACTAGACCATGGTGAACATTTTTCTGAATATTTAAGTACTTGATCGGTAGTAAAATGGACGTTTTACAGTAATTTGGGCTCCCTTTATTTGTTTTCTATTTTAAACCTCGCCCTCCCCCCTCGCCCCGTAAAAATTTTTTCCCATTGGTGGAGTCCTATAATATTGAGAAGAATATTATACTCTGCTAGTAGGTAAAATAATTTTTTTATTATTATATCTATTATCTGTATTATTATAGCATATATTATTCGTGTTTCTTGTTCTTTGTGCACGTTTTTCGCATGTTTTGCTTCTGGTTTACGTTTTTAAATATGTGTGACTTTGTTTTATTGAAAAATATTTTTGAAATACGATAGAAAAGCACAAAAAGAGGACTATTTTTATATTTTCAAGCAAAATTTGTATACATTTTTTTCTGCTTGGATTCAGCTAGCATTGTTAGTCATCTTTTTCAGTTTAATTTATGATGACTGGTTAGGTTAAGTAAGATTGGGTAAGGTCAGAGTTTTAGCCAATTTCTGATATTTGCTACCAAGGGTCTTGGAATCGTGTTCCTATTTTCTTTATTTTATTTTTACCAACAGCATAAAATTTCACTTTATAATTTGACTGTCTATTATTTGATTGCATGAAAAATAATTTGATTGCATATTTTTTTATGGCATTGCCTCTGATTTATTTACTATATCTTGCACATAAGGGAAGTGTGTTTTTCATTCTCTTAATTTACGAAATCTCAAAACTAAGGGATACAGCTGAGTAATATGGCTTGAATTTTATAAATTATTTTAATTTAAAATATTACCTGAGCATTTTCATCCCACTTAAGACGGTTGTCCCTCTATCCCTGTCCACTGCCTCTTGTAAAATAGCCTAAAAACACATATTCAAACAGGTCTACTAAACTTTTTGATACAAGTTGTTGCCCGATTTCGATATAAAATGTTGTATTTTCCATTCTGTTTTGGTAGAACAATTATTCACTCAGTATTATTTAAGATGTTCCCAGGAAAGCTGGTCATACCACATATGCTGTATATTGCGATCGTCTAGGCAAAACAGTTGAAAAAGACGTTATTATGATTATTTTAAAAAATTACAAGCCCCATCTATTTTTTTTTCCATTTTGTAGATCTTTCCTGGGACATGATGTTCTAGCTAAGGCCCTAAGAGCATAGGGAAGCTGGTGCTAGCAGCGAGAAAAATTGTCAGGACCATCTATCATTTACTGTTTCTTCAGGTGTCTTTCGAACTTCTATGCTGTGTTTTTGTTTGCAAAGCGTGATTCACTGATTACTATTTGACTAATATTGCTTTATTATAAGTTTCAGAAATAAAAGCCAAAAGCTATAGCGAGTGGTGATTTATTTTCGACACTGACGTCAATTTTCAGTCTAAAAAGTTACCGATGCTCCCACAAGTAATTATTCATATCCATCTGACATGGTTATGACATGAGGCATAAAACAAATTGAAATTATGGCAGATATTGGCTGCTGTCTCCTCAATACCTCACTCTTTACGCTAAAGTTCGACCTTTAGTCCCAATTCTTTAAGAACAATTCCTGAAACACAATACCATTCAGGGTAAAAATCAGAACCTTCTTTAAAAGTACTAAAAAATGTTAATATGAAGAGAGGGATACTGAGTGGGGGGTATTCCTCCTAGTATATGACATAATTTAAGCCTGTCTTAAGTTTAACATTATTCATTCTTTCATTAGAAAAAAACTTATTTTTCTACTGAAGCAGGCGTAGTTAAAGTCAGTATTTTGTTTAGTGTAGTTAAAAGACATTGAAATTATGTCTTTAAGGATGACAATACCCCCCTCCCCACACATCCGTCAGGGAAAGGGTTGTAAATTATGCCTGTGGACACAAGGTTTTTATAGAGCGTGTGGTCGTAAAAGGTTCGTAAAGGGCTTATTAGATTGGTAATCAGAAGTTCTAATTCCATTTTTTGAGAAAATTATTTTTCTTTTTAGTCGGAAGGTCTTGAAATTAAGTCTTTGAGGATGAACCCCCCCCCCTCAAAATGGTTTGTAAGTTATACCCCGAGGGCATCTACGTTTTCTTATAGAAAGTGGGGTCGCAAAAACTTCGAAATAGGCTCATTCGAATGGAAATCACATGTTCTAGTACCCTTTTTATGAGTCAAATTGAATGGAGGAAAGCCCCCCCCCCTTTGAATTTTCCACAAATGTATCTGATAGGAATTTGAGCCATTTGTTCTAAAACAGTTCAAAGATCGTACAATAAGGAATTTAAGGCTGACAGAATCCCCCAGTGCCTGGGGTTAAGGATTGTAAGTTATTCCCCAGGGCATATAAGGGCATATGGAGTGGGAGGTTGTATAAACTTAGAATCGGAGACAGCTCATTTGATTGGAGGTGATAAATGAAGCTGCTGATC
The DNA here is from genome assembly GCF_032884065.1 of Artemia franciscana. NCBI lineage: Eukaryota > Metazoa > Arthropoda > Branchiopoda > Anostraca > Artemiidae > Artemia > Artemia franciscana. The sequence continues at coordinate 44,067,505 of NC_088879.1, read as the reverse complement.
GTGTACCGCTACAAGAAAATGTATATGTAAGTGAACAGGGGTTTAAATCGACGAGAATCATCAAGGATTTCTGAAGATATTGCGCTGGGAAATGTTGATCTTTTGTTGGACCTATCATAAAAAACAAGTGGTTTCTTACTTTTTTTTATTGGTCTTTTACTTGCTGTCTTACCAAAAAACTCAACAAACATCAAACGACAAAATTCTTTTGCTGGATTCTTATCATTTTTTAAAAGTTTCAGTTACTATTATGTAAACAATGGGCAAAATTCATAACTGATAGGCCTCTCCCCGCAGACTTTGGGGGTTATACACCTAAAGACATAATTTGCCTTGATCCTTCAACTATACTGAACAAAAGGACTATCTCGAAATTTTGACCAGATATCTGGTCAAAATCTTGAGATAGTCCTATAAGTTTCCTATAAGTTTATATATAAATTTTATTAACTTTAGTCCTACGTATCAAAGGTTACGAGCAACACTTAAAGGCTATAGAAAATAACACCATCAGATTCAGCGTATCAGAGAACTCTACCATAAAGTTTTCAAGCTCCTATATGCAAAAAGTGGATTTTTATTCCAGAAGAACGATCATTTAGGCGTGTGTATTTGGTTTATTGTTCGTCTGTTTTGTTTTTTCCCCAGGAAGAATCTTGACGACCCAGTAGTCCTAGAATATCAGGAGAGGGCTTATTCAAACCGATATTGAGAGTTCTAGTGCTCTTTTCTAAGTGACCAGAAAGAATGAAGGGCAACTTAGCCCCCTTCCATGGCCATTTTTTCTCAAAATTATCTGATCAAAATTTTGAGAGAACCATTTTGTTCAGTACAGTTAAAAAATTAAATAGCTGTGATTTTTTATGTAAAATATCCCCCACCCCCTCACAGTCCGTGGAGAGTGGCCTGTAAGTTATAAAATTCGCCCATTTATTCCATATAGTATTTGTTATTAGGAAGTATACAGACATTTTTTGGGGGGTGGAGAGGGGTTGTGCTTTGGGTGGATTGCTATGTGTAGAATTTTTCTTGGAGAGGAAAATTTCTGGGGGATGAATATTCAAGGGGAAATGTTACACTGGGGGATTTGACAGAATTACTATACGAAATTTGTTTTTATTGTCTTACATTCTCTTTACCAAATTTTTTACGTGGAAATGTTCCGGGGGAATTATCCAGGTTTTTTTCCGCCTGTGTTGCTTTCTGGGAAATAATTTCTACGGAAGGAGCATTTCTGGAGTGATCTAGACACCAATTAGAGATTAAAGTCTTATTCAAATGAAAGAATGCTAAGACGAATTTTTCAAGTGCTAATTGCATTAACGTAATCTGCAAGGTATTGAAGAGAGGGCAACCCTTCATATACAGAATAAATCTGCCTAATTGATAGGCAAATTTTATTTTAATTTTTCATGTACGGTGAGCCAAATTTGAACCTGCAAAAGTTGCAGGAAATCCAGTGTCCCCTTCATGAAAATTCTCTTCCCCCACGAAAAGATCCTCCCATGTAAGTCACCCCCCCTTTTTCTATATTCATAGGTGTATGCGAAACGTTATTTTGCATATAACCACATGGGCAGATCCAGGGGGGGCGGGGTTGGGACAACTATATCCACTCCTTTTCCCTCTAGAGGGCCCTGACCTTTGATGACCTTTAAAAATATGTATGTTATAAAAGTGAAACTTTGCAAAATAGATCTTCTGCTTAATTGAGGTACAACAAAATTGTTTTCAGCTTCATAACTTTGCTCAATTCCATTTTATAAGGTTTTAAAGATATGCAAATACATTTCCTAAATTTTGAAAAAAAAACATTGATATGGCTCAAAATTCTACTCAAATAACAGGAATTGCACTTTCAGAACTAAAGGCAGAGAAAAAGCAACTAGTAACTGAAAATTAAGGTAAATCTCCCTCTAGAGGGAGAAGGAGTTAAGGTGGGTACTGTAAAATACCTTCCCGGGACATACTTTAGCCTGTAGACCCATCCCTGGAAGTTTCATTTTCCTAACCTAAACCCTTTCTGAGATAGAAAGAAGTCAATTGACTAGAATTTTACCACAGATATATTAGGTCGGAGGGGGCGACCCTCCTCCTAAGACACTCCTGGCACACTTATTCCGTTCTTTTTTCTAATCTTTTTTAAACTAGACTTTTTAATTTAATGCCCACCTCAAGTCACATTGGCACCCTTGGTTCAGCAGCCTCCTTACCCAAGATTTTGCTCTTGATCTGTTAGAGATTGAGATTCAGACAAGAAACTGCTCGCACGATCAGTTTACGAATCATTTCGTCATAAAATTATAAGATGAACCTCCTTTTCATGAAAAATCATTCATATAATCAATTATGCTTGCTAGATCTACACCCTTAGAATGTGTGTTTTTTTTTTTTTGGCAGATTTGTTATATTCGTTTTCTTGTGGTAAGCCCGTCGATTTAGGGTATGGTGTGTGTCTTGGCTTCAATGTTGGGGATATGACAAGGCAACTTACAACATTAATTTATGTTAAAGAGTAATTTTTTTGAATGGCCCCTGTCCACTCCCCACTCAAAAAAATTCTTAATTTTAGTTTTGTGACTAATTAAATAGTGAATGGCCCAACAGGGCTTTCGTGTGATAAATCTGTCTATCTATTTGTTTTAACTATATAGCTAATTTGGTTAAAATTAGATGAATGAAAGAGTTAAAAGCAATTTAGGCCAGGAACAGATCCATGGGGTCGAGGGGCAACCCTTCTCCCAAGATGTTTCTGGCTCCCTTATTCTGTTCGTTTTTCTTCTTCTTTTTTTTTGATCTTTTTAAAACAAAATTTTTAATTTGGTGCCCAACTCGAGTCATATTGGCGCCCTTGGTCCAGTGACCCCCTTACCCAAGATTTTGCTCTTGATCTGCTTGAGATTCAGACATGAAACTGCTTGCACAATCAAAATTATAAGACGAACCTCGTTTTCATGAAAAATTAATCATATAATTAATTTTGCTTGCTAGATCTTCATCTTCCAAATGTGTTTTTTTTTCTTTTTTTGGCTGATTTGTTTTATTCGTTTTCTTGTGAGCCCGTCGATTTAGGATATGGTGTGTATCTTGGCTTCAATGATGGAGACATGACAAGGCAACTTACAAAATTAATTTATGTTAAAGAGTAATTTTTTTGAACTGCCCCGTTCCACTCTCCAATCAAAAAAAATCTTAATTTTAGTTGTGTGACTAATTAAATATCGAATGGCCCAATAGGGCTTTCGTGTGATAAATCTGTCTATCTATTTGTTTTAACTACGTAGCTAATTTGAATTTGGTTGAAATTAGATGAATGAAAGAGTTAAAAGCAATTTAGGCCAGGACCAGATCCATGGGGTTGAGGGGTGACCCTTCCTCCAATATATTTCTGGCGCCCTTATTCTGTCCGTTTTTCTTTTTTTTGATGTTTTTAAAATAAAATTTTTAATTTGGTGCCCAACTCTCGTCATATTGGCAACCTTGGTCCAGTGGCCCCCTTACCAAAGATTTTGTTCTTGATCTGCTTGAGATTCAGACATGAAACTTCTCGCAGGATCAGTTTACGAACCATTTCGTCATAAAATTACAAGATAAACCTCGTTTTCAGGAAAAATTATTCATATAATTAAACTTGCTTGCTATTTCTTCATATTCAGATCGTAATTTCTTTTGGCAGATTTCTTTATTCTCTTCCATAAGAGCCCATCGGCTTAGGGCATGGTTTCTGGGAGTCATTGAAAGGGTATAATAATGATTGGTCGCGGGAGGGAAGACGCATTATAAAGGGGGTTTTGAGATATATTTTGGACATTTGAATTTGTCGAGTGGGATGTGGGATCTTCCTAATTCGAAGTCATAGTGGAATGTCGTCTATGTTATCCGAACATAATGGGGAAGTTAGAAACTACACAGACTGATAAGGTCCGAGTAGCCTGGCTCATTCACAAGTATAAATTATCTCAAGCTCTATCATCCCTGCAAGACAACTTAGAAGACTATTTAATTTTTTTTATTGCCCTTGTCTCCCTTTTATTGTCCTTTCGTCATTGACTACCCCGATATTACCTCCATATTTTGTTTATCATTACCCCGAAATTATGGGGGGATAAATAGATAATGACCATATCATTGTCTATCTCATCGTATATTATTTCGTATACCATAGCTACAGTTTCTTTAATAGAAGCAAATTTCTTGGGACCCATCTGCAAAACAGAAGTGATCGCCTGCTACAAAGCATCTGGAAAATTTTAGGTCTGCGAAACGCCGAAATTTTTCGGTTGGTAACATTTTTGGTTAAGTGGTACTGCATGCTTCTTTTTGCAGATATTTTGGCGCAATTGTTTCATTGATTCGAAGAGTGATGATAATAGAACAACAAAACGCTAAAACAAGAGGTTTCAGCCACTTCCCTTCCCTGATATTCCACTAGAAGCAGATAGCTTTCAAAAAATTTCTTTTTTGCATATTTCCCAGATGGGACCGCTGTACGCTACTGGGTTAAGTTATAAATTATGAAAGCACGTGTTTAAACAGCATTTTGACCGTGTATCAGCAAAATGCCCTAAATTGAGATAAGGCAGAATATCCAAGACCATCCATTTATAAACCGAACAATATCATCACAGGAAAACGCTATATCTCTACTTAGGGTGTATTTTGAGAATATTTTTCTTATTTTTCACTGCAAGGAATTTTACAAAGAAAAAATTACCTAACTAGTTGTAATGAGAGGAATGCTCAGAATTGATCATTCAGGACTTGATTGAGCCCTGGATGTCAATATACTGATCAAACAGAATTAAGAAACCTTAAAAATTTGTTTAGAAACAAAGCTGACTTTTTTTTTTGAGAAAATTAATTTTGCCTAGACACTGTCAAATTACTGTCGGCGAGTGTTGAGAAAAATATCATTTATTTTTGGTCGACTACCTTTACTAGTGTTTTTTCAAAGGGTTTTCTTTAACAAGAAAAAAAACAATAAAATTTCTTTCATATGCCTCAAGTCTGTCGTTTTCATCAGTTCAGGATGCTCATTACAATTCAAAAACTCTGACTATAACTTCAAGTTTGCCGTTACCCGTTGCATCTAGTTCTTACAAAGATTCGACTACAGAGACACTGTTTACCAACCCCACCAAGGAAAACAACCTGTCACTAGCGACTGTTTCCCATGATTCTGACACAAACATTGAAGTGAAACTTTCTGATCAACAAACAGAAGCATCGAGAGATGACACAAGAGCCGAGATCCGGCAGATGGAGATGATTCACCCAAACAGCAGTGCATCCTCCTCGCTTGACACTGGCATCACACCTCCTCTGACTTCGGTTTCGCAGTGATACTAAAACAAACAAACCAACTAACATCTGGAGATATTGCGTTTTTTCTTAACGAAAGATGGAAGTCAAAGAACCAAGCCGAAGTTCTGACTTCAATACAAAGACGAAAGGGGGGTGAAGTTACTCGTAGACTTAACATTGAGCTCCTTTTCCGATTTACCTGGCTTGCGGTGAGCCGTCACCAAGAACATGAGGGACTTTGGTGTAGTGTTTGTGTCATAATGAAAATCTCCAACAGTGGCGGAGGGTGGTCGGCTCTGTCTGGGGGTGGGGGGGAAAAAATGGGTCGGCTCGTCTTAGAACCCCTGAAAGACTACTCAAATCTGACTGGAAAAGAGGGTGCACTTACAAAACATGTCAATTCACAGTATCATATGAATCACCAGTGTAGAGCTGCAGCACTTTTAGCTTCGTTCAAGCAAGACCGTCAAGATATCAGGAATACCTTGGACTCTGAAAGAATAAAACAAATAGACCAAAACCGTGAACCATTTACAAGCATTGTGGAAACAATTAAACTTTGTGGGGCACAGAATATACCCCTCCGTGGCCACCGGGACGATGGTGAACTCGACAATCAGGGCCCTAATGTAGTCGCTGCAGAAAATGATGGTAATTTCCGTCACCTACTTCGGTATCGTGTTCAGGGTGGCGATTCGCTGCTTCAAAGGCTTGTAGAAACTGCACCTGGAAATGCAAAATACACTAGTAAGCAGATCCAAAATGAACTAATCGGAACGATTGGAGAACTTATAAAGTCCAAAACAGTCAGAAAAGTGAATACAGCAAGAGTTTGGTGTCTCATTGCTGACGAATCCACCGATAGACAGACAAGAGAACTCATGGTAGTAGCGTGTCGTTATGTTTACAAATCAGAAAAGAGTTATGTAATCCGAGAAGATCCTGTTGCCATATTCGACGCTTTTCAAACCTTATCGGGGCTCTCTGAAGATGAAGAGACCAACACCACCCAAAACTTCGAAGAAAGGCTAGACGGCAAAAGCCTCGGCAGGCTACTTTTGAGTGAAATCACCAAATCTGGCTTAGACATGACAAAGTGCGTCGGCCAAGGTTACAACAAAGCCGCTAGCATGTCAAGCTTGGTAAATGGGGCTGCTTGCGAAATAAAGCGGAGTTACCAACTTGTGGATTATTTTCATTGTGTAAGCCATGCCACTAATCTTTCATGCTCAAAGATAGTTTCTGTCTCAATTCTACTGAATGCACAAGATGTAGTACGAGAAACTATCTCTCATTTTAGCTCGAGTGCCAAACGAACAAGGCTTCTTAAGAAACATCTAATGTCACACATCTGCAGAGCAGAGACCCTGATTGGTCTTTGTACCACAAGATTTGTAGAGAGGCATGAGGCAATAAGTCGGTTCTGGGATTCCTTGTCGTCTATTATTTCCGCTCTGAATGAGATGGAAGGCTGGCTTGACCGAGAGGCCAGTAGTAAAGCACATCTAGTACGTTCTTGCATTGAGGAACCAGACACGTTGATCGGACTGGTCTGCTTGAATTTGTTTTCATCTCTACTGAAACCATTGGCAGAATCACTTCAACAAAAGGACGGCGATCTTGTGAGAGCTTTAGAACTCATAAGCAGCGTCAAGACAACATTAGAAGAAATGAGAGCCCATGCAGAGACTGAGTTCCACTGTCTCTATACGGAAGTCGAGAACATGGCAAAAAACATCGATGCTGCCATGAAAGTCGTCCAACCACGCATAGCCTCGCGCTCTGTGTACCGAACGGGAGTACCGAATCTGGATCCAGAAAGCCACTATAGGATGGTGGCATTCATCCCAGCCATGGATGCCATTCTCCTTGATTTCTTGTTAAGATACAGCTCCCATTTTGCTCATGCGGCTAAACTTTCCTCACTAATTCCAACAATTGTCCATTGCAAGAATTGGGACGATCTGAAGGAAGGATACGAAAAGTACAAGGACCTTTTAAGTGGAACATGTACTGATTTGAAAATGGAATTCCAAATCTGGAAGAGCCACTGGTCAAACGTAGCAACGGAGAAGCCAAAAACAGCTATTTCGGCTCTCAACGGCTGTCAGGAGCAAATCTTCCCGAACATCTTTGTATTGTTCACAATCCTTGCGACGCTTCCAGTTTCAACATGCGAGGCAGAAAGAATTTTCTCCAAGGTCGACATAACGTGTTCTGCACTCAGAAGCACAACGTCAGAGGAAAGATTAGAGGCGCTGTTGTTTATGCAAGCATACAGGAACGAACTGCCGAAAACAGAAGATGTAATAAATTCGTTTTCGATCAGAAAAGCTCGGAGACTGAATCTGATACTCTAGTATGGCCTTTTCTTTCTTTTTTTACAGTTTTTCGCACCTTGAATTTGATAAAAGAAAGGAGAATAACCCAGCTACAACTTTTCTTAACCCACGATACGAAACAAATCTACATAAACGAGACGTACAGACTAACCGAAAAATCTGTCAAGAAGAGAACCGGGTCCGAAAAAAAAAGGAATGTTCCTACAACTAGTAGTGCTATTTAGATTATTAAGGCGATTTAGGTGATCTAGAAAAGCATAAATGGGACGGTATAATATAGATTAGTACAGCTAGGATTATCTAGATTAGTAGAGGGAGATCTATTACTTTGATTTTTATGTGTGGGAGAAGAGGGGGGGGGATGAGATAGAGAATAAGAGTAAAAAAATATATAGTAAAAAAAATAGTGAAAGAGCACACCCACGATAAACATACGAACACATACAAAAACACACGCACAAATACAAACTCACACACATACACACGCAAAAAATAAAAAATTGGACATAGCTTTATATTAACACAGAAAAAATAGCTAAGTGTTGGGAGTTGGTTTTATTGTTAGGAGTGCGGGGGGGGGGGCGGGGGTGGCGCTGCAGAAACTTCACGTTGGTGCCCCTGTTACTACTAATCTAACTCCAGCATTTCATTAGAATTTATTTTCTTATAAATTCTAAGTATTTTTAAATTCTATGTATTTCTTATGGAAATTGAAAGAAATGAGACATTAAGTTTTTTGGTTACAAATCATACAATGTAAGGCTATTAAAGGCTAGTATTATGGGCTAGTAAGGGCTAATACCCCTTACTCTCAGGACCCCACCCTTATGAGATACTGATTTTTCTGTAGTTTGCAATTCAAACAAGGAGTAAAAAATACTCTAAGGGATGGGTAAATTGATCTTCCTTCTAGTTTACATTTCAGATAAAGAAGGGGGAGATGTACAAGGTCAAGATATTACATTAATATCATTTCATCAGAATTCTCCTGCTAAAAAAAAAAACTTTTAAATGGCTACTACATTGCCAGCTGTAAGATGGATGGAACATGAAATCAAATGAATTAACAAGCATTCTACAGGCGTATGTATGATTATAAGAGAAAGATATATCCAGTAGAAAATGGAACTATTTTACATTACAATATTAATACTTTGTGATAATCTACATGACATTTATTTCAATACGAAATATGTATTCACATTAAAATATTATATTATATCGAGATCGAATCGCGCTGCAGGAATGCACTGCAGGGACGACGCAGGGATCTTAGTAGTCAAGAAGCGTCGTTAATTCTTAAAAAACAATAATAATATTTGTGTATGAAACCCTGCCATGTTATGGGTAGGGTTTACAATAAACATTATAATATAAATACTTTCCTTATTGAAAAAAAAAATCAGCTTTGACAGCGGGGGATAGACCCATTCTATGTTTTGGTTCTGGTTCCGATTAAAGAATCCTCGAAAAAAAGAGCCCTTAACACAAGTAAAAACCAAATATTCCTTTGCTTGTCGTGGACGTCTTCAAAACATTTTCTAGCTTCCAAAGCAACAAGGAAGGACCCCCACATTGCAAGTGCTTCTCAGATATCCCGCAGCTACCAGGCGTGCAGTTGGTTTTCAGTATATTTATAGAAAATGTTGGGACCTTGTGGCGGATCAAGGGGCTGCTTTACAATTCTCTACCTTTTGTAAAAAAAGTTGTATTTCCACACTTAGAAATAAGAAATTTCCCCATTAAATACTTTTTTTATCCAACTCTAAAGAAAAAAAATAATCTTGTCTACTCATTCAGAAAGTCTCAAAGAAGCCTCAGTAATTTATTCATCAAAGAATCTGCTCGCGTCTATTGTTAATACGCATTTTACTGCTATAGGAAAATAGTATTGGCTTTCAAAGAGGTTTTTTTGTCATTTTACCTCAGCACCGACCAGATTTACACAAACAAACTGGTCTGACGAAAGCGTTATCTATACCCCCCTATCATTACTTTCGAATCATATTGGCGCCCTTGGTCCAGCGGCCCCCCCCCAAGATTTTTCTCTAGATCCGCCCCTGTATAACCAAAGCTCCCATTTCCCAATATTTTTCAGAATTCGTTTTTGGCATCCGGGGTAAGGAACCCAAAAATTAAACTTCCGCAACAAAAATATATTTATTCAAGTCACGTAAGATAAGAGAAAAAACCAGGTGTATTGATTTTATTGTAGTCTTACGCCGATTGGCTTACCTTAAATAGTTTTCTGGGAATATTTTTGTCACAAGCTCGCTTTGAAATATCTTAAGGCGTTTCAGGTTTGCAGAATACAGGGTGAAGATAATTTCCTTTTTCAGTTCACTTTCTGTGTAGTATTTTGAATTTGGGTAATGGAATCAAATAGGTAAGCACGGAAGAAGTCAGTCATTTGTACTTGTAGGTTATTCTTGGAAGTGGGCCGATATGGAACGTTAAATTATTAAAAAATAATGTTACTTGTCTATTATATAAAACACTCGAGAAGCGAAGTTTAATAACAATAAAATATGATGAAAATAGAATTCTTGGTAAAATTCTAGTTGATTGACTTCTTGCTATCTCAGAAAGGGGCTAGAATCTCGTTCGTTATCGGAATTAACCAGACAAATCGCTCCAACAACTAAGAACGGCCATGCACCACCGGTTAGGAAAAATGAAGTTAGAGGGCCCTGACCTTTGATGACCATCAAAAATATGTGTGTTATAAAAGTGAAACCTTGCAAAATAGTTCTTCTACTTGAATAAAGTACAACAAAATTGTTTTCAGCTTCACAACTTTGCTCATTCCAAATTTATAATGCTTTAAAGATATGCAAATACATCCCCTAAATTTTGAAAAAAAAACATTGATATGGCTCAGAATTCTATCAAATAACAGGAATTGCATTTTCAGGACTAAAGGCAGAGAAAAAGCATCTGGTAACTGAAAATTAAGGTAAAATGTTGTTTTTCAAAATTTTTTCAAAATGTTTTTCAACAAATAAAAGAAAAGTGTTCGACTCCCTATTTAATTTTCTTTCAAAATATAATAATTACTGTCACAATTGTACTCCAGTTTCCTAAGCATTATGTTTGGGAACAGTGTTGAGTGTGCAATAAAATGGACTATGTTAAGGCTAGGCCTACTTATTGGACAGATAGCCTATCAGACAAATAATTAAAAAAACATTTGATTCCATATTGAATTCTCTATAATAATAATAATTTATTTATAACCCACATCATAACAAGTTATGGCACTTGTGGAGTAACAAAAAGAAAAAAGAATGAAATACACTGCAAGTAAAATAGACTACAAATAGAAAAAACACTACGCTACAATGAGATTAGCCAAACAGACGGACCAAAGGATGATGAGGCGATAAACGATAAAAAGCTGATTCCGACAACCTTCCATGCAGGAGGGCCAACTTCGCACTTATATCAGGGACATCAAACTTACGAATTATCTTCCCATTGCAAAATAATATGAAAAAAACTTCGTTTTCATAAAGAGTTAAAGAGGCTGCGTCCCAAAGTCGAACCTTAAAACGTACAGGAATTAGAAGAGGCAGTTGGGGGGCTGCCGCCCCCCAAACCCCCCCCTTTTAAAGACTCTTTTGTACAGGTTTTTTTTGTGGGGGGACTTCATTGTTACTAATTACTAGTTTCGGCGCAATGGTTCTACTGTCCTCTTGTGTTTAACATTTTTCGAAGTTATTCCATTATTCATTCATTTCAATTTTTTGTTAATTAAAAGAGGGCCTTTCCGAAGCCAAGAGCGGGGGGTTAGCAAAAAAACAAAAAACCTGTACAAAAGAGTCTTAAAAAGCGGGGGGTTTGGGGGGCGGTAGCCCCCCAACTGCCTCTTCTAATTCCTGTACGTTGTAAGGTTCGACTTTGGGACGCAGCCTCTTTAACTCTTTAAGAAAACGAAGTTTTTTTCATATTATTTCTGTGCGTTTTTCTACAATCCATGGTGGATGTAATTTAATAATTCCTGTACTTTAAATCATTCCCCGCTTTTAAATCATTGTATAAAATAGAAAAAAAATAGATAGAATGACCGAAATGTTTCTTTTGCTCATAAGAACCTAATATTCTGTTATCTCTCAAATGATAAGCTGTCCAGGTGTTATCAAAATTATACACTTTTATTTTGATGTTGTGAAAAAAACCGCCCGTAAGGGACTTGAACCCTTGATCTGAGGATTAAAAGTCCCACGCTCTACCGACTGAGCTAATCACTTGCATGTGTGTAAATATAACTTCTAAATAAGTTTTAAAAATTTCAAATTAACATGGGCTCTTATGGAGAAATGCGTTAATTAAGTAGCTAATGCGTGGTTTCTGGAAAACAGGGAAGGAGTTATCGGATCGAGCTGAAATTTCGCGGATATTTCCTGGGCCGTAGGGGACCTTAACTTGTGAATTTCAGCCCGATCGGACAACGTTAAAAGGGGGATGGGGTTGGGGGGTCGAAACTTTCGGGGGGTTAAGATTTTCCTACGAAACTTTCCAGGAAAATTACTCGGAGAATTCCGCGTCAAATGAGTCTTCGTACACCCAGATCCGATGTCGGATGTGACCTGTAGGCGTCTAGAAAAAAAAGAAAATGAATTTTAAGTGGCTATGCGTGGTTTCTGGAAAACAGGGCAGGAGTTATCGGATCGAGCTGAAATTTCGCGGATAAGCTCCTGGGCCCTAGGGGACCTTAACTTGTGAATTTCAGCCCGATCAGACAACGTTAAAGGGGGGCTGGGGTTGACGGGTCGAAACTTTCGGCCAGATTTTCCCCATGAAGGAAAAGTTGGAGGGGGATGAAATTTAGCAGGTTTCTTAGTTGAAGCTCGGGCTATGAAATGCATCCCTCCCCATCCCTCTGCGACCACTGGAACCGAAGATCGCTTAACATTGTCGTGGGTCGCCTCTTTATAGAGGCAGGAGTGTGCCTCCTTGATACAAAATACAATAATCAAAATACTGTCAAAATATAATAATTGCTTCTGTCACAATTTTATCTCAGCCCTCAGCAATGGGGCCAGATATAGCCCTAAGAAAGTTTGCTGAATTAGTGTGTTTCCTACTGTTTTAAAAAGTAAAGTTGAGAGAAAGAGTCAAACTTTAGCGTAAAGAGAGGGTCGTTGAGGAGGGAAAAGCCCCTTTAATATAAGGAGTAATTTCTGTTCGTTTTAAGTTTTAATGTCGCTCCTTACCTTCAGTAAAAAAAACTTGTTTTTTTCATTTAATCTGGCTTAAGGACTGAGAACCGGCTATTGTTTGATCTTCACAATACAAATTGTCGAGTGTGTTCTAGCTAAGAAGGAAGTACCAAAAAAATCCACACCTTATATGAGGGGGACTACCCTTTCCTCAACCGTCACGCTTATGCTAAAGTTTGAGTAAAGCAGATTTCTAAGACTTAGAAATCAGAAGGGGAGTTTACAGGGGGGATACCTTCCCAGCATATGTGTTTGGCCCTGGATTCATCACTAAAAGTTTCGTTTTCCTAACTTAACCCCTATCCAAGATAGCAATATGTAACTAAACTAGAATTTTACTGATTGAAGTTGTAACTCCAATCGTGAAGGTCTTATTCACATGGCTAATCAACTTTCTGAGATTGCAAAAAGCTGCTACTATAATTTTCACCAACTCTTCTTGTACTTGCTATCAACCCCTCTCATGGGAAGTGGTAATACGTAATCTGTCCCCTTTTTGAACTAAACAATACAACAGTAAATTTCTTCATTTTATAGGGGAAACGTCTATTGAGTGGATTTCCAGAGTTACTTCCAATTTAACTATATACCAGCAACCAGTGGCTTAATTTCTTCAAAATCCTAGAGGAAGGGGTAAAGTTGGAGCCAATTTTCCCAAATCAAGTGAAAATCATAGTGGAAACCGAAAAATGAGTCATATATTACCATAAAGGCAAAAATGTACTAACAAAACTGACCTGTTTCTCTGAATACTTAAATTATGCAGGCTTATCTTAATTTTTACCAGATTTTTTGCAGGAACTAAAATTGCAGCTGGGGGAAAACTGAGGCGGGGGGAATTTGTGTCTGGAGGGGACAGTTGCCCCCTGCCTCATAGCAAATTACGCACCTGCCAGCCTCCCTTTCTACCCTTAATGCCTGGATATAGCCATGGGTTGTATAAAAAGTATGTTTGTCTCCCTGTCTTTTTAATTTAGAAAGAAATTGACACTGTTAGGTCTAATAAATCAACTGTCGGTGAAAAATAAGTACATAAGGCTATGCAAACCAGCAAAATCCAACAAACACTTTTTATTAAATTACCATGGACAATATCTGGTCAGTGTGGGGGGGGGGGGTTAAAATAGAAATGACCCTTAGAATATAATAACATGATTGTGCTTGGTTCTCGTTAATTGTCAAATTTTCAAGCGCAAAGCGACACATCAGAGTGACCAAATTTATGAATGCCATGCCCCAATATTTTTATACCTCATACCTATTATCGCCTCTTTTGGCTTGTTATTCTGTAAGTTAGCTGATAATAGGGGGTTTCCAAGCTCAAAACTTGACAAAAAGAGGCCCAAGGCTAGATTTAACCCACTGATCTACAATGAATAGAAATGCTCTCGCCATCCATGTTTTCTTTTCACTTAATATGATGCTATTTGGTAGTATTTTTTTGCCCGTGGATGGTTCTAGATGTTTAGCTCCCTGGCGATTACCCCCCCCCCCCCCTCCGGTAAACGCCGGCCACCCCGTGGATATACCACCCTAGGAGTGTAGCTAAATCCAACTTTAATTAAAGGGGCTATTATAACAAAATAGCTACTTCAAAATTTGTATCAGAGTTATTTGGAGAAAAGGGCGAGGGGGAAGGCAGCTGCCCTCCGATCACTTTTGACTCTTACACAGTTAACAAGGGCTTTCAATTCCCAACCAAATGAGCCCTCTGAGAAGTTTTTATGAGTATCCCTTCCATAAGAACCATATATGCCCTCGGGGCATAACTTAATACGCCTGCCCTGGGGCTCTAGGGGCTGTGTCGGCACCAGAGTTTTGTTATCTGACTCGAACTATTTTTAACAGAATGTCTCAACATTTTTGTCTGATGTATTTTGGAAAAAATGATGGAGGGGGGGGGGGCTAGCTGCTCTCTGGTCACATTTGACTCTTAAAAGTGGACTACAACTTTCAATTTCCAATCAAATGAGTCCTCTGTCCACCTGTCAATAAACAGGTTGACATTTTTTAAAACACATTAAAATTTGTGTAGGTGCATTTTTGTTACGGTTTTGTGATTTGGGCAAAAATTTGGGGGGAAGGAGAGCAATTTCCAATCAAATGAACCCTCTCTGAAGTGATACGAGCATCCATTTCATATAAATCTTATATCCCCCCAAGGCATAACTTACAACACCTGCCCCCTGGACCTGAGGGGAATGTGTCCTTTCTATAAGAACCATATTTTCCCCCGGGGTATAACTTAAAAAGCCTGCCCCAAAGCCAAAAGGGGTTGGTCGACCTTCCAATCTCTTTTGACTCTGAAAAGTGAACTAAAACTTCTAATATTGCAAATTCCTCCTCCAGGCTCCTAGATGGCACCGAAACAAAAAAATAATTGCTCGATTTGGTTCAATAGATGTGCCTTCTCGGATCTCGGAAGACTATCAACTTTATTCACGTTTATGACCCATTGCAGCCTTTCTTCCATATTGATATTGGTTAATTAGTCCATATTGTCTTTTGTTAGTTTGAATTTTTTTTCTTCGCTGTTTATCGTTTTGTTTTTGTTTATGTATAATACTCCGTACTTTATGTTTTTTTTATACTATTACGGGTAATAAAGTTCATTCATTCTTTTATATCCTAGCAAATTAGCCCTCTCTGAAGTTTACAAGAGCACCCCTTCTACAACCATATTTGTCCCCAGGGCTTAACTTATAGGGTCCAAAGTCCATTCTACCTTTCTGGGTGAAGAGGGGATGGGACAATTCTTAAATTTGAAACATTTACCAAAATGGATGTCAAATTTCTACAGAGTTAGCCAAAAATGAGAAAATTCTTTTCCTTTTTGCGTTCTTTTGGGGTCCAGGAACGATCCAGTCTCGGTAATGGAAGGGGTCAGTAAATATTTGGTCAACCTGCCTGAGACTCTAGGCAGTCTTTACTTGCTAAAAGATAGCAAACCAAAATTCTAAAAAACGGAATTTTAATACCAATAGATATATCAAAAGAATTGGGACATTATGCTGATTCCATATATATAAGTTTAGTCTTACCTATCAAAAACTACGAGCCTGAGAAAAAATTTGTCTGATTTTCGAAAAAAAAGAGGGAAAGACCCCTTGAAGCCATACGAGTTCACACACTCATATTCAGCGCATCAAAGAATCCAACTGTAGAAGTAGCTCATATCTCATATCTGCAAAAATGTGGAATTTTTGAATTTTTGCCATAAGAAAAATCACGGATGCTTGTTTATTTGTTGTTGTTTTTTCTGGGGAGACCGTATTGACCCAGAACCTCGCTCTACACTAAAGTTTAAATTTTGTCCCAATTCTTTAAAAATGACTCCTGAAACACTGGGGCGTTTAATTAGAAAAATAAGTAACTGTTTTCTAAAGAGCCAAAAAACTGTAGCGTGAAGAGCGAGGTGTTGAGGAGGGGACAAGCCCCATCATAGACGTAATATTTTGTGTTTATTTTAAGTTTTAATGTTGCTCCTAACTTTCAATTGAAAAAACTTGTTCTTCCTTTAATGAAACTCAGAGACAAATATTTTCTAAAGACAGTGGAAAAAGTATTTAAGTTAAAGAAAAAGTATATAAAAATGAAAAAAGTAAGCAATTACAAAAAATACACAAAACAATAGACTACTTACAAAACTAAGATGTAAACTCACAGCATTCAGTCGTGTTTAGCAATGCTGAAGCGTTGGACGGATATTATTCAAAAATATCGAGAGTTTGAACTTGGTAATCCAACGCCAAAATATTGAATGCCTTTAGACTCAGTGTTTAAAAGATGGAACGCATGATCTAAGTAGTTTGTTCAAAGTAAAACTAAGATTAAGAAAATCAAATCAAAATGCTTAATTCAACATTTTTTGTAAATATTTTTTGTTAATATTAATTGTAAAAAATTTAGTCTTTTTCAAAGTGACAACTATATAAATACAATCATTCCTGAAGAAAATTGATAATAAAACAAAAAGCGTATCCGTTCAGGGGGAAAAATATTCCCATCATTCTGTTCAGGGGAAACATTTCTGTTTAAAATGGCTTCATATATCAGATCATGGGTACTCTTGCAATGCAAGCAAAATTAGACGGCATATTCTTACCAAAATTGTCCCTTATCAAGTTGTTTTCCTTGTGTTTTTCTATAATTATACGAATTTTCTTGTGTTCTAATAACTGCACTAATTACCAAAATACAGATACATATTTAGGATAAAAAAAATATGTATGGAATACTGGCTAGGAATCACTCAGTCACAAATTACAACTTATATTTTCCTCGTTAAGGGTCAAAATCTGTTGGCAAGCAGCCAACAGTAGGGCAAAAACATTTCCCCATAGTATTTCGCTATTCTGCTTTCTTTCCTATGGTTTCCATATAATTACTTTATTTACCAAATTTTTAAGGGGAAGGCCCACCTTGCCGGTGGTAATGGGCGGGGAGGGGTGCTAACTGGTCTCCAATATTTTGTCACTTAAAAAGGGCAGCTAGAACTTTTGATTTACAATCAAATGAGCTCCCTATTGATCTTCTATGATAATTGGTTTTAAACAATCACCCCTGTGAAAAAAAGAAGAAGAAAACAAATAAATACGCATGCGTGATCTTTCTTCTGGCAAAAAAAAAGCAGATTTCCATATTTTTATATATAAGAGCTTGATACCTATACAGTAGGGTTGTCTGATAAGCTGAATCTGACGGTGGCATTTTCAATAAGAAAATCGTTTATATATAAGATTTTTACCAGAAGGGTGGCCGATTAGACTTTGAAGGGCGCTTACTCAATTGGAAATCAAAAGTCCTAATGCCCTTGTTAAGTTTCAAAATTTATTGGATGGCAAACACCCCCCTCCCGCACCTTTTCACTGTTATTAGGGCGGCAGATGCCTCAAAGGGTACATTTTAATGCCAAGACATCCTAACTCTCATTAAGCCTAAAGGAAATATAGAATTAATTATTAGGATTAGGGGAAGGGCGATAATGAAGGTAGACATTGGTATTTAATCACTCTTGATTTCTGGTCTACGGTCATATTTTAAAGTAAAGAGTGGTATTAAACCCCAAAATTAGCAGCATTTATTCCGCATCGGAGGGGTCCTGCCCCTACCTCGTAACCAGTCCCTCCCCTTTGGTCATAGAGACATCGAAAGATGTTTATTCTATCGAAAATTGACATTTCTAGCTCTTTTTATGGCACTTGGTATTAATCAAGTGACATATGGCCTTCGCCAATTCTGTCGGTCTGTCGGTCTGTCTGTCTGTCTGTCTGTCTGTCTGTCGGTCCCGGTTTTGCTACTTTAGGCACTTCCAGGTAAGCTAGGACGACGAAATTTGGCAAGCGTATCAGGGACCGGACCAGATTTAATTAGAAATAGTCTTTTTCCCTATTTGACCATCTGGAGGGGGGGGGAGTTGGGGGCCGGTTAATTCGGAAAAAATAGAAAAAATGAAGTATTTTTAACTTATGAGCGGGTGATTGGATCTTAATGAAATTTGATGTTATGAATGATATTGTGTCTCAAAACTCTTATTTCAAATCCCGACCGGATCTGATGATATTGGTGGGAGTTGGAGGGGGGGAAACCTTAAAGTCCCGGTTTTGCTACTTTAGGCACTTCCAGGTAAGCTAGGACAATGAAATTTGGCAAGAGTATCTGGGACCGGACCAAATTAAATTAGAAATAGTCATTTTCCCGATTTGACCATCTGGGGGGGAGTGGGAGGCCGGTTAGTTCGGAAAAAATAGAAAAAATGAAGTATTTTTAACTTATGAGCGGGTATTGGATCTTAATGAAACTTGATGTTTGGAATGATATTGTGTATCAGAGCTCTTGATGACTTGTGTATCTCCCGACCGGATCTGATGACATTGGGGGGAGTTGGAGGGGGGGAAACCTAAAATCTTGGAAAACACTTAGAGTGGAGGGATCGGGATGAAACTTGATGGGAAAAATAAGCACAAGTCCCAGATACATGATTGACATAATTGGAACGGATCTGCTCTCTTTGGGTTAGTTGGGGGGGGGGGGGTAATTCTGAAAAATTAGAAAAAATGAGGTATTTTTAACTTACTAACGGGTGATCGGATCTCAATGAAATTTGATGTTAAGAAGGATACCGTGTCTTAGAGCTCTTATTTTAAATCCCAACCGGATCTGGTGACGGGGGGGGGGAGTTGTGAGGGGGAAACCTAAAACTTAGAAAACACTTGGAGTGGAGGGATCGGGATGAAACATGGTGGGAAAAATAAACACAAGTCCTAGATAGATGATTGACATAAACGGAACGGATCCGCTCTGTTTGGGATAGTTGGGGGGGGGGGGGTTATTTCTGAAAAATTAGAAAAAATGAGGTATTTTTAACTTACGAACGGGTGATCGGATCTCAATGAAATTTGATGTTTAGAAGGATATCGTGTCTCAAAGCTCTTATTTTAAACCCTGACCGGATCTGGTGACATTGGGGGAAGTGGAGTGGGGAAACCTAAAATCATGGAAAACGCTTAGATTGGAGGGATCGGGATTTAACTTGGTTGGAAAAATAAGCAGAAGTCTTACATACGTGATTTACATAATCGGAACGGATCCGCTCTATTGGGGGGGGGGGGGGTAATTCTGAAAAATAAGAAAAAATCACGTATTTTTAACTTACGAAGGAGCGATCAGATCTTCATGAAATTTCATATTTAGAAGGACCTCGTAACTCAGATCTCTTATTCTAAATCTCAACCGGATCAAGTGTCATTGGGGGGGGGCAGTTGGGGGGGACCGGACATCTTAGAAAATACTTAAAGCGGTAAGATCAGGATGGAACTGGATGGGAAGAATAGAAACCTGTCTAAGATACGTGACTGACATAACTGAACCGGATCTGCTCTCTTTGGTGGAATTAGGGGGGGGTAATTTTGAAAATTGAGGTATTTGTAACTTACGAAAGGGTGACCAGATCTTAATGAAATTTGATATTTAGAAGGATCTTGTGCTTTAAAGTTCTAATATCAAATTCTGACCAGATCCTGTGACATTCGGGGGAGTTGGAGGAAGACGCCGGAATTCTTGGAAAACGTGAAAATTGGAATATTTTTATCTTACGAATAGATGATCGGATCGTAATGAAATTTTCCCGTCCAAATACTGTTGTTATAATAAAAATCTGTTCTAGGAAAATACAGGTGTTGCCACCAAAAGATTTTTTCTGGTTGAATATTACTGTAGTCACCGAAAAAAATTTTCTAGCCAATTATTGCTCTGGCCTTGTTACCACCAAATTTTGTTTTTGTTGCCAAATGTTGCTATGCGATCGAAAAAATGTTTTGTAGGATTATATCTATTGCAACCAAAAAAAAGGTTTGTGAAAAAATTACCCAGAATTGGAAATATTCCTTACTTAATTTGTTAGTAAAAACAAAATTGGAAAGTTTTGAAATACGAAAAAAGAAGCGAGAAGATATTTAATAAAATTCAGATAAGTTTAGAAGGTAAATAGTTTCAAAAATGAGGTTTTCAAATGACGATCAAGCAGTTTGACTGCAGTTTCCACTTACTTTGTTTGTTTTTCAATAGAATTGAAAAAAATCATTTTCCTGGCCCACAAATTATTGATCGTCGTCTCTTCTGGTGCCAACGTACCAACGGAAACAATCATAGAAGTTTTCAAAGAAACGTGATGCTGCCAAAGGTTTAAGTAGTCCAATTAGGGGCTTTAGGAAGTTTTCTGCGGTAAAATAGACCTTTGGGGATCTTCCTAATACCAAAAAAGGACCGAACAGGGACCTTAAGGTTGTTGTATACCGCATATGGGCAAATGCTGTTTACCATATAATTGAAACAATCAACATCACACTGGATATTCACACCCATCTCTTCAAAGTTAGGTCAGCAACGATCACCAGTAGCGTCATTATCTTATGGAAAGATAAGAGTAATATCAAGATGATCCGACCACTAAACTTTCCATTCAGATCTTCTCGGTTTTATTATTTCAAAAACTTTAGACTCGCTTCCATCGTCCTAGCAAAAGCAGTAGTTTTGATTTTTTAGATGATTATAAATTTAGTAATAATAATTAATTATAAATATTAATCATAACAATATATCAAGCAATCGTATTGCACCAATAACTAGTAATGATTGTACTTAAACTTGTGTTTTTATGAACGAACCAAGAATTATGACTAAAAATTGCTAGTGAGCATTCTCTAACAATTAAGAACCCCCCCCCCCCTATTAGGGAAAAGTTTTGACAGAATCCCCGAGACAAATTTCAGTAAATTGAAGAAGTATGACTTGCAAATTTCTTAAAATAAGAAATAAGTGCGGACAGCTTATGTGTTTCACGGTTTTGTATTGCGTTTTATGTAAGTTTTGAACTTTGAAATACTGTTTTAAATGTTGATTTTCGTATGAACGTCCTATTTCTGATATACCTTACTATCAATCTTTTTGCAAATTCTTAGCATTGAACATCTATTTTACAACAATTCTGTTTCTATGACCTAACAGAAAATTGTTGGCAGTTCTTGGAATAGTGGAGAATGGTGTTTTGATTTTTTTGAAATCAGAACTACATAAAATTACGCAAAAACACTACGTAAAAATTCATTAGTTTTTGGATTTATTAAACCAAAGCAAATTGATGGCTTTGTCATCACTGCCATTTACTTGCAGCCTCTTTCATTCAAGATATATAAACAAAACCCAGATTCTTATGATCTATATCAGATTCTCCAGACAATCGTCCTTTTTTATGACTTACTTGACTTATGTCCCATCCGGTCTTGGTGGTCGTCTCGGGGCCTCTCACCTCACTAGCGAATGTATTTGTCACCTATACTGCTCTCTGTTTTGTGCCGTTCTGTGAAGACATTTTGAGAAGGTTGCAGTCGGTGAAGTTCTCCTTTCAGCACTATGGAGGGTGACCGCGAAGGCGAGAAACGTTAAGGATGCGATCTTCAAAGGCAATTTTCGGTAGTTAGTCGTTGCATTTTCACTGGATTTGGCCAAGCTACCTGAATTTTTGGCAACAGACCCTGTTCACGATGGTAGTGTTTGTGCATAGGAGGAAGGAGGCCTCTGATATGGTGTTGCGCTAGGCCCACCGGTGTTTGGACATGTCCTGGCAGACGTCAAACCTCCTCTCATCAATGAAAGGAGGTGTGTTTTTTTACGGAGGGGAGGGGGAATAGGCTTATTTGGTTTGGAGTTCAGACATCATATATCATTAACAATGCAAATACTAATATCATTCCTTTGATTTCATGTTTTCAAAAACCAATGAATATTTTACATTTTCCCGCACTTTCCCGCAGAAAGTCACCACGATATCCATCTCATTACAAAAATGCTGACACCTCACCAATCAACAATGAATCAGCAGCAAGCAAATTCAATACCAACTTCACTACCTTGCCATTTTTTCCCCACTCCTTGTAGTGAAATAGAAATTCAAAATGTTATTTCGCTTCTTCCTAATTCTCGCTCAGCTGATTATTTTGGCCTAAGTAATTATGTTGTTAAAAAGATATCAAAGTTTATCTCTATTGCTCATGCGCATCTCACAAATCTGTCTTTCTTCTCCGGTGTATTTCCTGATATATTTAAAGTAGCTAAAGTTATCCCACTGCATAAGATTGAGATGTATCTGTTATATCAAAATATAGGCCTATTTCTTTCCTTCCTGTTTTTTCGAAGATCCTGGAAAAAGTTATATATAAGAGACTTTCTTCTTTCCAATTTAGCACCAACACTGCTGAAGGAAAGCCTTTAATTACTTCTCACCACATCTCACCACTACTTTTCATGCACTGACTGACACCACTGAATTTGTGTGCACTAATCTGCATAAAAGATTGTGTGTACTTGGCCTATTTTTATATATTCCGAAGGCTTTTGATATGGTTGACCATTCTCAATTGGCACCATTCTCAATTTGACTAAATTGACGCGTTTATGAGTGCATGGCGTTCCCTTCATTGGTTCAAATCTTATCTTTCAGGAAGATACCAGCATGCGTCCATTAATTCTACGTGTTAGGTCTCCTTTTATTTCTTGTTTATATTAATGATATAGTGGATGGTCTTAATTCTTTTACTCAAACCAGTATTATTCGATGATGAGAGTAACTTCTTCATTGTAGACTCCGACATTAGTTTGGCATTCTGGAAAGCCCAGAATTGGAAAATGTATCTTAGAAACCTGTCTAAGATACATGACTGACATAATTGGACCGGATCTGCTCTCTTTGGTGGAATTGGGGAGGGGGTATTTTGAAATTTGAGGTATTTGTAACTTACAAAACGGTGACCAGATCTTAATGAAATTTGATATTTAGAAGGATCTTGTGTTTTAAAGTTCTAATTTCAAACTCCGACCAGATCCTGTGACATTCGGGGGAGTTGGTGGGGGAAACCGGAATTCTTGGAAAACGTGAAAATTGGGGTATTTTTATCTTACGAATAGATGATCGGATCGTAATGAAATTTGATTCTTAGAAGGAATTCATGTCTCAGAGCTCTTATTTCAAATCCCGACCAGATCTTTTGACATTGGGGGGAGTTGGAGGGGGGGAAACTTGGAAAAACACTTGGAGTGGAGGAATCGGGATGAAGCTTGGTGGATAGAATAAACAAATGTACTTGATACGTGATTGACAGA
Organism: Artemia franciscana; assembly: GCF_032884065.1. NCBI lineage: Eukaryota > Metazoa > Arthropoda > Branchiopoda > Anostraca > Artemiidae > Artemia > Artemia franciscana. The sequence goes on along the minus strand of NC_088879.1, from coordinate 44,043,981 downwards.
ATCGTACTGGATTCGCTCTCTTTGGGGGAGTTGGGGGGAGGGGTTCAGTGATTTGGCAAGTTTGGTGCTTCTGGACGTGCTAGGACGATGAAAATTGGTAGGCGTGTCGGGGAGCTGCTCAATTTGACTTGGTAAAGTCGTTTTCCGACATTCGACCATCTGGGGGGCTAAAGGGAGAGTAAAAATTAGAAAAAATTTGATATTTATAACTTACGAGTGGGTGATCAGATCTTAATGAATTTTTATATTTAGAAGGACATCGTGACTCAGATCTCTTATTTTAAATCTTGACTGGCATTAAGCCTCTTATTTTCCTTTTTAAATCAATCTATTGATTCATAGAACTTTGTTAGAGCTCATACCATATGATCTCTTGGCTCTTAGCTCTTTTCGCCTCGTCACAAGTGCCATATGAGCTCTTAGCTCTTGTTATAAGTCAAAACTGTTAGGATACCAGCAAGCGCCTATCCAAAAACTGTTCTTGATATCTTGTCCTTTTTTTACCCCCTTAGACATCTGATTGACATTTTGAGGTACCTATTTTGTACTGTTTGTGTTTCTGCTAATTTTTGCGTGCTGGGGACTTTTTCTTGGTTGTCATATTTTCTTGGGAGGATATTTCCCGGCGTGAGGACCCCAGTTCCTGGGATTTATAAATGTTTTTTTTTTCTTAACATCGTGTTTGAGTGTAAAAGAAGTGCTAGTTTTGAATGGAGTTTCTTAAGAGCCTCCATTCAAAACTAGCACTTTTTTAGATTTGATTATTTAAGCCATTTCCAGCGTTGATGTTAAGTTAATTTCAATAACACATGGTCACTGGAGACTAGTTGATCGGCTGATTGATGCAGCGTATCAACGTTCCCCAGCATAATTTTTACGAATCTAATTTTTTTTTTTCTATTCAGATCACGGCGAGAACGCACAGGAGGAAGAGGCAGAATTTTGTGTTTATTTATGGCTCCAGAATTTTTTGTTTTATTCCCTTAAAGGAGGCAATACCGAGTAAATTTGAAACATTGTCTATGCCACACATTACAGGATATAGCCTGCTAAAGTTGATTTTGTAACAAAGGTGTAAACATAGATTCTGTAAAATTATATTCATGTCATTTTTAATAGATAAAGAATGATGTAAGCACAAATTAAAATATTTAGGAGCCTTTTATTTTCGAAAATGAGTGAACTGTGCAAAATACACAAGTTAAATTACACGGAGCTTCATATATTACAGGAAAGATGGTAGTAATTTAGAAATACTGTTGTTTATATTCAGAATCAACAATAAGTGATATACAACTTTCAGTTGTTCCAGAGCCATATGTCTACACTTCTCCAACCACTAAGTGGCAAGGTGTTGGGGTCAGGAGCATAATATCCTATGTGACAGTGGAGGGAACTGCCTCTCTCAAATCATATTTTCCCCCCAGACCCCAGTTTGCCCCCCATATGAAGTTTAGTTCCTACAAAAATTTGTCGAAACCAAGATAAACCTGCATAATTCAAGCATCCACCGAAACAAGTCAGTTTTCTTTAGTACATCTTTACCTTATTTATTACTATTTGGCTCGTTTTTCAGTATCCTCTGTCATTTTCGCTTGATTTGGGAAAATTAACCTTAGCTTTCACCCTTCCCCCCCCCTAAGACTTTGAAAAAAATACGTCAAACGTTGAGGTATGGACTTAGCGATCTAACAAGAATGTCGTTGCAAACCAAGAACTGGATGACCACTTTTCCCTTTTGGATCAAAACGCTTGACAAACTACTTTACCAGGAAATGCTTTTAAAAATTTGTGCATCACATTTGTGAAAGTAGTGAAATTATCTGAAAATGATCATATAGAAGGGGACAAAACTGTGATTGAAAAAAAAAATCGGAATTCAACGTAAGACACTAATTTGAAGTCCAACGTTGAACTAACAGAACCACGCCTCTATCAATCTGATTTGATATGTTGGTGTATATACCTTAATTGCATAGCTTATTAAATGGACTTAAAGGATGAGCATGCGAAAGGTGATCTTGTAAACCTCCAGCTAAGGGTTTTGGACCATAAATGTTATAATGATGATATCGTTTTATATTCCCAAGCTTTTCTACTTAAGAAGTGACCAAAAGTGTTGTTTTTAGTCATTTACATAACTAAAACTTTCAATTTTCAATCAAATGAGCCATGTGAAGTTTATACGAGCATCCCTTTCATAAGAATCTTTATGCCCCCACGCCATAACTTACAACGCCTGTCTCCGGGTCCTTGGGGGCTGTTTCGACATCAGAGTTTCGCTATTTGACCTTTGAACTATTTTTAACAAATTAGCTATCTCCAAATTTGTATCTTATGCATTTGGGAAAAAGTGCGTAAATGTGGGGGGGGGGGCATTTGACCTCCGATCTCTTCTGACTCTGAAAAAGGGAAGTGGAACTTTTAATTACCAATTAAGTGAGCCCTATCTGAAGTTTATACGAGTCTCCCTTCGATAAGAACAATATTTGTCCCCAGGGCATAACTTACAACGCCTTCCCCCGCTCTCTGGGGGGTTTTGTCGATCCCAGAATTTTTATTAAATTATCTTTAATCTATTTTTAGCAAAATAGCTACTTCAAAATTTGTATCAGACTTATTTGGAGAAAAGGGCGAGGGGGGTAGGCAGCTGCCCTCCCCTGATGTCTCAACATTTTTGTCTGATGTATTTTGGAAAAAAGGATGGAGGGGCGGGGGGGGCTAGCTGCTCTCTGATCACATTTGACTCTTAAAAGTGGACTACAACTTTCAATTTCTAATCAAATGAGCCCTCTGTCCACCTCTCAAAACAGGTTGACGTTTTTTAAAGTTCAATTTCTTTATTAATCTTTAACTATACATATTTAAAACTATTCACATAACATCCCCGGCAGGGAGACTGGCTCGAAAGCTGGGTGACAATACAAACAGTATAAACAAACAAACCCAGAAGAAACGGATGTCACCACACTTCTCACTCTATCTCACACCAAAAAATAAATGCCGAAAACATTTATTAAAATTATTTACAATATATATCCGATAGCTGAAGGGCCGAGAGCTACTCACAAATTAATATTTACTAATAAGCAGAGCTTTGATTTTAGTTTTTAATGTTAATAGCGATAGACTCTGATCAAAAAAAGATTCATATGTGTTCCAATAATTTGTAATAACAGTTTTAGGCGAAAATCTAGACCGTTCGGAGATAATGAAAGGCAAAGGAGCCTTACTTAAAGGACAATGAGGATTATATGGTCGGACTGAGGGAGGGCCTGGAAAAAATGATCTAAAACAATCCTGTTGCAGATCCTTTAGATAACAGATACGGAAAAGTATACATTGAAAAGTTAAAATTTGTCTAACCAGAATGATATTAAAATAACTGTAAAGACTGTTAGTTGGAGATTTACCAGGAAAAGAAACTGGGGAATAAAATAACATGTTAAGAATTCTCATTGCTTTATTTTGTAACTTCAAAATAGGAGAAATATGTGACTGAAACGTACTCAAATACAATCGAACAATAATTAACATAAGAATAACAAGACAAAAATAGATTGATTTTAAAGCATAAAAAGGAAGGAAAAATTTAAGACGATGCATTACACCTACGTTTCTTCCTAACTTAAGCCTTAGGCTAGTGATATGAGCTTTCCCGCTTAAATTCCGATCAACAATGAATAAAAGATACCGAGTTGTTTGCACTTGATTTATTTTATTACTCAACCTCCAAATGTGACTTCAACCTCTTGTAACGCTAGTACTGCAGTAGAAGTTCTTGAAAAAAACATAAAAAGAGTCTTTGAAGTGTTGACAACCAATTTGTTACAATGGAACCAGTGAAGCATCTTTCTCAGTGATAATTCGAGATTTGATTTTAGTGATTGATGATCTATGTCGCAGGTAGAGTTGGCTGTATCATCAGCAAACAGTAAACTGAGATCCATATCAGTCCTATGGCAGGTTACGCTTAGAGGGAGATCGTTTACATAGATAAGAAATAACAGTGGTCCAAGTATGGCCCCTGAGAAACCTCCACAGTATTAGGCAGGTTTTCCTCATCTGAAATGTACGCATTTGCATCCAATATTTGTTTTCTGTCCTTGAGGTAAGATTCAATTAGGAGACTCGTTTGTCCTCTAACACCGCAATTATGTAGCTTAGATAGTAGAATTTTATGAGAAATAGAGGCAAAAACTTTTTTTATGTCAAAAAATATTGTTGCAGGTAGCAGACCTCTATTGCAGACGTTTTTGAATGGCATCATTCAAAAACTGGGTTAGCTTTAATATTGCATGTTCTGTAGAGTATGAAGACCTGAATCCAAATTGAAATAGGCTGAAAAAATTTGTTTTCTTCAAAAAACTGTACAACCTGTTAAATATACACTTTTCAATAACTTTGCTAAAAGCGGACAAAATGAAAATAGGTCGGTAATTGGATGGATCTTGCTTGTTTCCTCCTTTAAGTAGGGGAATAACTCGAGCAGTTTTCATCACTTCAAGGAAAGATCCGTATTTGAAGCATAGATTGACCAGATGAACCAGCACTTGAGCATAGCATCCAATGGTTTTTTTCAGTAGATAAGTATATGAGCAATCGGTTCCTACAGAATGTCCGTTCTTCATGATTTTTACAAGATTCTTAAGTTATAATTCAGTTACGGGAGAGAGAAATATGGATGAATCGACAGGATGTGGTAGAAAGTCGCGAAATCCAGATTGCACATCCAAGCAGTCTTTCAAATTACTGTTTACGGTGGCCTCTCCAATCCTAGCAAAGTACTGGTTCATTTCCTCGGCTACCTTTTGCTTGCCATTCACTGTTGATCCATCCCATACATTCATTGATTCGGGCAGCCCTTGACTTTTGCTTTTGTTTTGACTTTTGCTTTTGTCCAGGTCTTTTTGAAGATCATTCAGCTTCGAGAAATAGTTTCTCAAAATGAATCTTCTTCGCCCATCTTATCAGTCTTGTAAGATGGTTTTTATAAGATTTGAATATAGTTTTTTTTTTTGATTTGGGAGAATTTATGTATTCAGCGTAAAGTCGATTTTTTTCCTCAATACTCTTAAGCAAGCCTCTTGTTATCCATGACTTTACGGGCACCTGGTACTTTTTACACCTTTTCTTCACAAGAGTCCCCTGAGCTCTTGATGCCCATGAGTTTTGTTTATGGTGTATGGTTTTCTTTTCTGCGCTTTGACTCCCAGGCCTCAGGTATGTTCCCTATGTTCAGACATGTTCTATTGTTCTCTTTTCTTTTCTTTTTTTTTGCAGTTGTTGCTTATATTTATTTATTTATTTATTATTACGAATAGCGGTAAGCATCAATGCTTGTCGCAAAATATTGTATACCACTTATATATATTGCTTTTATTGTAGCTGTTATTTGTATTTTTTGTCCCCCCCCCCCCCCTTGTATCCCTGGCCATGGAGCCTTTCGAGGGGGAATAAGTGTATTGTAATTCCATTTTGAATTGTATTCTGTATTGTATTGTATTGAATAATAATAAACTTCTTCTAAAGCATTCTGAAATGTTTCAGTAAACAACCTGGATACAAATTCAACGTCATCTGACTCCAAGCATTGCGACCAATCAGTACAAAGTAACTTTGCATTTAATAGCTTAACCGAACCTTGACCCATCCTTCTAGATTTTGTCATTTGACCCTTTTCACCGGAATATCGGAGACACTCGCTCATACGAATAAAATGAGACACGTCCGTAAGTATTACGTCACACGACCCAACAGGGAAATTTACAAGTTGATTATCAATAATTGATGCATTTTGATTTGTAACCCGAGTTGGAATCCAGACGGACGGAACAAAGCCAGCAGCCAAGGATGTAGTACGGAAGTCTGTAGCAAGAGTACTCGAAGGCGCAGAAGTACTTGAGTCATGACTTGCTGAAGAAGCGTCAATGTTAAAGTTTGCCATGAGAATGATTTTCTTTTCTTGGATATGACCATCTTAGCAAATTTATCCAAATATTTCTTGGTGCTAGAACTAGGAGGGCTGTAGAACATGCATAAAAGAACCTTCTCAGATGCTATGGTGACTTCGATAACCAGAAATTCGAACAGCATTTCCTCATACAGAGAGTAAAAATCTTTGATTTCCTTAAAATGCAAAGAAGTATGGATGTAGAATGCAAGTCCTCCTTTCTGATTATTCAATATATTTTTCTGAAGTATTTGGTATCCTTGAATATTTGCCGCATTCAGGGTATTTTTCTTCAAAAAAGTCTCACAAAGCCCCATAACTCCTATCCCATTACCAGGAAGGGACGTGCATAAAAAATCTAGGCTAGAAAGCACCCCACAACAATTCCAACTCGCAAGTCTAAAAAGGCCATTATTAACAGGAATAATTTCTTCAGGTAAAAGATACCTATTATGGGGTAAATTATCAACAAGAGGGTCTTGGGCTAGATCATCACCTATATTTATTGAATTTAATATTTTACTCAACTCAGTGGAGTATCTCTCAAACAGTTTCAGTCTATCTATCAGTCTATCAGACATATCAAGAAAAAATACTTAACAAAATAATTTGCTTTTAAATTACTTGCCAAGTAGTATCCAAAAGCATGAGACACAGTGAAAAGCGCGGAACATACCAGATCCTCTGGTGATGGACATAAATTCAAAAAGATCAAACCCTCAATACCATTAACATCTGGTGTAGCGGCAAAACTAATTATCAAGAAATAAGAACAATATAGACTGGACTGATTCCTTTTGAGAAAAAAAACATAATGAATAAAAATAATAATACATAAAAAAAACTAACAATAAAAAATAAATAAACACAATCTAAGCGACATCTTGCATAATAAACACAATCTATAAAAACACAATAAATAATAAACACAAAAAATAAACACAATCTAAGCAACATCTTGCAACGACCATAGGCGACGGGGAAAAGCATTACTCGCAAGGCGTATATAAACGCGACCTTGATTAGACCACACTTGTTTATTACCGTATTTTTTACGTGCTAGGTTCAGAATGTCCCGTCTCTGCTTTGTTAAATTTTCTGATACAAATATACCAGTGCGCAGCAGCTTCGACTTAAGCTTAAAAACTTTTTGGGCCATTTCTTTCGACCTGAATTTGACTAGGACCGGAGCTATGGTATCTTGACGAGTTGTAGAACTGTTTAGCTTAAATCTTCTCACTTCCACAATATCACCATCGTATACTCCAGATATTTCCATTTTATTGCGAATCACACCACCGATTACAGACTTCAAGTCACTACTTGGAGGCTGTTTGATACCGTTGAAAAAAAGACTGTCTTGCCTTAAGTCCTGATCATACATATCTAGTTTCTGCTCTGCATTCCTAAATCTCTCCTCAAGAAATATTATTTGATTTCTTGGAAATTTTAGCTCGTTACTGAGGGCTAGGAATTTCGCTTCAAACTCAACAATCAATGCTGAATAAACCTCACTGACGATAGTTGAACTCTGAGCTTTTATGGCATTCTAAGTGTCACTGGATAGAGACTGCCTACCAGCAGCAGTAGCCACTAGTTTTTCATCCAGCTTCTATTCTATTTTTTTAGAAAGATTTTCCATCACACTTTGGATTTCCTGTTCTGTCGCGGAAATGCAAGTAATAATAGCCGACGATCCCGCTATAGTTTGTTGCCCAGGAATTGGAATTTGGATTTTTAGCTTCTCTTTTCAAAGTACTATATAAATGTTCGTTTGATGAATAAAATCCTCAAATGCTCCCTTTACACCCTTGCTAGTAGATTTCATAGCTTCAGCATTATTTGCCTCAAACTGCATAAGCTGTGACTCGAGAACAAACTGGGTGGCATGTGACCCGTAGCAAAAAACCAGATACTTAAAGACTTTTGACTTTGAGTTTGCAGTCTTTGGATCCAAAACCTCAATAATACGAACTGGCCAATCGGGGAATCCTCAAAACTTTGCTAGAGCCAGATCATGAATACTAAATTTAGCCATTATTTGTAGCTCGAATTTATCAAAAGTAATTTACAACAGTTGCCAAAAACTCGTACTTGTTTGTGGGGCAGGCCCACGTCCGCAGTAGCAATCACCGTTTGACAGGAGGCCCAGTGAAATGCAGGGCCAGCTAATTGATTTCTTCACCGTACTCTTAAAAAATATCCAAATATCCGAGCATGAGAAATACTCGTGCCAATAATCATACTGCACTAATTATCAGAGCTAGCGAAATGCGACTGCATTGAATGAATGCTAGATGCGAACTGAAAATTTGTATAACTTAACTTAAAAGGTATAACTTAAAATGCCCACCCCCAAGCCAAAAGGGGTTGGTCGACCTTCCAATCTTTCTTTAGTACATCTTTACCTTATTTATTTCTATTTGGATCGTTTTTAAGTATTCTCTGTCCTTTTCACTTGATTTTGGAAAATTAGCCTTAGCTTTCACCCTCCTCCCCCCCAGGATTTTGAAAAAAAATTACGCCATACGTTGAGGTATTTACTTAGCGATCTAACAAGAATGTCGCTGCAAACCAAGAACTGGATGACCACTTTTCCCTTTTGGCTCAAAACGGTTGACAAACTACTTTCCCAGGACATCCTTTTAAAAATTTGTGCATCCCGTTTGTGAAAACAGTGAAATTATCACAAAATGAACATATAGAAGGGGATAAAACTGTGATTGAAAAAAAAATAAATTAGGAATTGAACCCAAGACACTAATTTGAAGTCCTACGTTGAACTAACAGAACCACGACTCAATTAATCCGATGTGATATGTTGGTGTTTATACCTTAATTGCGTAGCTTATAAAATGGACTTAAAGGAGGAGCATACGAAAGGTGATCTTGAAAACCTCCAGTTAAGGGTTTTGGACCATAAATATTATAATGATGATACCGTTTTATATTCCCAAGCTTTTCTACTTAAGAAGTGACACCAAAAGTGTTGTTTTTAGTCATTTACATAACTAGAAATTTCGATTTCCAATCAAATGAGCCATGTGAAGTTTATACGAGCATCCCTTTCATAAGAATCTTTATGCCCCCACGCCATAACTTACAACACCTGTCTCCGGGTCCTTGGGGACTGTTTCGACATCAGAGTTTCGCTATTTGACCTTTGAACTATTTTTAACAAATTAGCTATCTCCAAATTTTTATCTTATGCATTTGGGGAAAAAATGCGTAAATGTGGGGGGGGGGGCATTTGACCTCCCATCTCTTCTGACTCTGAAAAAGGGAAGTGGAACTTTTAATTACCAATTAAGTGAGCCCTCTGTGAAGTTTATATGAGCCTCCCTTCTATAAGAACAACATTTGCCCCTAGGGCATAACTTATAACGCCTGCCCCTGCTCTCTGGGGGGTTTTGTCGATCCTGGAATTTTTATTAAATGATCTTGAAACTTTTTTTTAACAAAATAGCTACTTCAAAATTTGTATCAGACTGATTTGGAGAAAAGGGCGAGGGGGAAGGCAGCTGCCCTCCGATCACTTTTGACTCTTACACAGCTAACAAGGGCTTTCAATTTCCAATCACCTTTCTATAAGGCATAACTTAATACGCCTGCCCTGGGGCCCTAGGGGCTGTGTCGTCACCAGAGTCTTGTTATCTGACTCGAACTATTTTTAACAGGATGTCTCAACATTTTTGTCTGATGTCCTAGAATATCAGGAAAGGGCTTATTCAAACGGATATTGAAAATTCTAGTGCTCTTTTTAAGTGACCGAAAAGAATGAAGGGCAACTTGACCCCCTCCCATGGCAATTTTTTCTCAAAATTATTATGATCAGAATTTTGAGAGAACCATTTTTTTTTGTTTTAGTTAAAAGATTTAATAACTATGTCTTTTGGTGTAAAATATCCCCCCCCCCTCACAGTCCGTTGAGGGAGGCCTTTAAGTTATAAAATTCGCCCATTTATTGCATATAGTATTTGTTATTAGGAAGTATACAGACATTTTTTGGGGGGTGGAGGGGGGTTGTGCTTTGGGTGGATTGCTATTGGAGAGGAAAATTTCCTGGGGAAAAATTTCCTCTTTCTTGGAGAGGAAAATTTCTGGGGATAAATATTCAAGGGGAAATGTTACACTGGGGGATTTGACAGAATACTATACGAAATTTGTTTTCATTGCCTCACATTCTCTTTGCCAAATTTTTTACGTTGAAAGGTTCAGGGGGAATTATCCAGGGTTTTTTCCGCCTGTGTTGCTTTCTGGGAAATAATTTCTAAGGAAGGGGGCATTTCTGGAGTGATCTAGATACCGATTAGAGATTAAAGTCTTATTCAAATGAAAGAATGCTTAGACGGATTTTTCAAGTGCTAATAGCATTAACGTAAAGAGCAAGGTAATGAAGAGAGGGCAACCCTTCATATACAGAAAAAATCTGCCAAATTGATATGCAAATTTTATTTTAATTTTTCACACACGGTGAGCCAAATTTGAGCTTGCAAAAGTTGAAATTAATTAACTTAAATTAACTAATTAACTAACTATTATATGCATTTTGACTTTTTGAACATCTTTTCTCTCTTGGAAAACTACCGCAAACTCAACCTACCCTAACAAAAAATTGTCTCTAAAAGCCACAGAGCAATTTTCGGTCTTAAAACGTTAGCGATTTCAAATTTCCTATAAACGAAAACGGAAATGATTGCAATTCTATATGTATAAATACAAGAATATTCGGGCCGGAATAACTCCATAACGATAAGTTTGCAATAGTTTTGCAAGCGAAAAAAGATGTTCAAAAAGTAAAAACGCATCTATTAACAATAGTTTCATGACCCAAAAAAATTGTTCCGGTAATACCAACATTGACGGTGATCCGATATGGAACGTTAAATTAGTAAACAAAAAATGTTACTTGTCTATTATATAAAACACTCGAGAAGCGAAGTTTAATGACAATAAAATATGATGAAAATAGAATTCTTGGTAAAATTCTAGTTGATTGACCTCTTGCTATCTCAGAAAGGAGTTGGGTTAGGAAAATGAAACTTTCAGGGATGGGTCTACAGGCTAAAGTATGTAAGATAAGATAATATTTATTTCAACAAAGCGACTATCACAAGCCCAAAAGGGCCGAATTTTGAAGTACTTACCTCCACTCCTTCTCCCTATAGAGGGCCCTGACCTTTGATGACCTTCAAAAATATGTGTGTTATAAAAGTGAAACCTTGCAAAATAGATCTTTTGCTTAATTGAAGTACAACAAAATTGTTTTCAGCTTCATAACTTTGCTAAATTCTATTTTATAAGGTTTTAAAGATATGCGAATACATTTCCTAAATTTTGGAGAAAAAACAACATTGACATGGCTCAAAATTCTACTTAAATAACAGGAGTTGTATTTTCAGAACTAAAGGCAGAGAAAAAGCAACTGGTAACTGAAAATTAATGTAAAATGTCGTTTTGTCAAAATATAGGCGAATTTCAGGGCCCTCTAGAGGGAGAAGGAGTGGAGGTGGGTACTTTAAAATACTGTCCCGGGACATACTTTAGCCTGTAGACCTATCCCTAAAAGTTTCGTTTTCCTAACCTAGCTCCTTTCCGATATAGCAAGAAGTTACTCAACTTAAGTCTTACTAGGCCATCTTTGAAAACCGTCAATTTACATGTCAGTACGTTTTTCTAAAAGTAAAATACCATTGGTTACTGTAGTTCGTTTCATTATTTCTAGATTAACGAATTGTTGCCTGTGGCCTGGTTTCAACAAGTGGTAGGCATTTCTAAACAAACGGTTGCCGATTGCAATAACTACTTCCGTGAAGTGTGCGTGTTTTCTGTGCAACAGAAAAACCGTTTGCAGTCTGTCAACAGAAAAATTTTGGTAATACAGCATTCTATTTTCATCATATTTTTGTTTGATTAGTATTAACCAAACTTCACTTCTCGAGTGTGTTTTATATAGGCCTAATAGACAAGTACCAAAAAATTGTGTATGGTCTCTTCTTTACTGTCCCCCACCTCTAATGGGGCTTGGAAATCGCCTCCAAGCCAGAATAGAGGGGCTGGGGTGTAATGGTCACGGTAGCGACCATTATGTTTGGGAACAATGTTGAATGAGGAATAAAATGGGTTGTGTTTAGGCTAGGCCTACTTTTTGGACAAAAATCAGAGAAATAAAAAAATGTTCAACTCCCTATTTAATAATCTTTCAAAATATATTAATTACTGTTTCGATTGTATCCCAGTTTCCTAAGCATTATGTTTGGGAACAGTGTTGAGTGTGCAATAAAAGGGGCTATGTTAAGGCTAGGCCTACTTATTGGACAGATAGGCTAACAGACAAATAATAAAAAAAAATAATTGATTCCATGTTCAATTCTCTTTCAAAATATAATAATTGCTTCTGTCACAATTTTATCTGAGCCCCCGGCAATTGGGCCAGATATAGCTCTAAGAAAGTTTACTGAATTTGTAGGTTTCCTACTGTTTTAAAAAGTAAAGTTGAGAGAAAGAGTCAAACTTTAGTGTAAAGAGTTGGGCGTTGAGGAGGGGAAAGCCCCTTTCATATACGGAGTAATTTCTGTTCATTTTAAGTTTTAATGTCGCTCCTTACTTTCAGTAAAAAAACTTGTTTTTTTCATTTAATCTGGTATAAGGACTGAAAACCGGCTATTGTTTGATCTTCGCAATACAAATTGTCGAATGTGTTCTAGCTAAGAAGGAAGTACCAAAAAAATATATGCCGTATATGAGGGGGACTACCCTTTCCTCAACCGTCAAACTTATGCTAAAGTTTGACTAAAGCAGGTTTCTAAGACTTAGAAATCAGAAGGGGAGTTTACAGGGGGATACCTTCCCAGCATATGTTTTTGGCCCTGAATTCATCACTGAAAGTTTTGTTTTCCTAACCTATCCCCTTTTCAAGATAGCAAAAAGTAACTAAACTAGAATTTTACTGATTGAAGCTGCAAATTCAATCGTGAAGGTTTTATTCACATGGCTAATCAACTTGCGAAAAGATTGCAAAAGCTGAGATTACAAAAAGTTGCTGCTATAGTTTTAACCAACTCTTCTTGTACTTGCTATCAACCACTCTCATGGGAAGTGGTAATACCCAATTTAACTACATACCAGGAACTATTGGCTTAATTTCTTCAGAATCCTAGGGGAAGGGGCAAAGTTGGAGCCAATTTTCCCAAATCAAGTGAAAACCACAGTGGAAACCAAAAAATGAGTAATATATTACCATAAAGGCAAAGATGTACTAACAAAACTGACCTGTTTCTCTGAATACTTGAATTATGCAGGCTTATTTTAATTTTACCAGATTTTTGCAGAAACTAAATTGCAGCTGGGGGGCAAACTGAGGTGGGGGGAATACGGGTCTGGAGAGGACAGTTGCCCCCCTGCTTCACTACAAATTACGCACCCGTCAGCCTCCCTTTCTACCCTTAATACCTGGATATAGCCATGGGTTGTATAAAAAGTTCGTTTGTCTCCCTGTCTTTTTAATTTAGAAAGAAATTGACACTGTTAGGTCTTATAAATCAACTGTCGGTGAAAAATAAGTACTTAAGGCTATGCAAACTAGCAAAATCTAACAACTTTTTTATATTATATTACCATGGACAATATCTAGTCAATTGGGGGGGGGGGGTAGTTAAACTAGAAATAACCCTGATAATATAATAACATGATTGTGCTTGGTTCTCGTTAATTGTGAAATTTTCAAGCGCAAAGCGGCATATCAGTGTGACCAAATTTATGCATGCCATAGATTTAACCCACTGATCTACGATGAATAGAAATGCTTTCGCCATCCGTTTTATTTTCACTTAATTTGATGCTATTTGGTAGTATTTTTTTGCCCTTGGATGGCTCTAGACGTTTAGCTCCCTGGCGATTACCCCCCGGTAAACGCCGGACACCTCGTGGATATACCACCCTAGGAGTGTTGCTAAATCCAACTTTAATTAAAGGAGTTTAATTTTTTAATTATATTTGATTCACATCTCTACCTAAACGATTTGCGACAAGCTGTGTCTAAGCGACAAAAAAACTGTCAGTTTCAAAAAAAGGAAAAAAAAATGAAATAAAAAAACATCGTAAAGTGCTCGGGAAACAGAAGCTTGCTTACAAGACAGGCTACTATGAATAAACCACCGTTAATAATGGGACAATTGACTTAACAGCGTCCTTGTTTTTGTCATATGCCTCTATCCTTCACACATTCAAGAAATTAATTCAAAGCTGATAACAAAGATGACAATTCTCTTTCTTTTTGCTTTAGTTGATGTCGTCATTTTGTGAGATTTTTCAAAATGCTTTTCATTTCTCGAAGAAATTAAATTAGAAAACAAGTTTTTTATTAATGAAAGTAAGGAGCAACATTAAAACTTAAAACGAACAGAAATTACTCCGTATTTGAAAGGGGCTTTTCCACCTCAACGCCTCGCTCTTTACGCTAAAGTTTGTCTCTTTCTCAAAACTCTATTTTTAAAACAGTAAGAAACTTTAGCTTTAAGAGCGGGGTGTTGAGGAGGAAAAGACCCTTTCATGTACGGAGTAATTTCTGTTCGTTTTAAATTTTAGTGTTGCTCCTTACTTTCATTAAATAAAAACATTTTTTTAATTTAATTTCTGGACGTTTTTGAATTAATACATGTTTTGATCTTGGCTCTCCGCACATAAATAATTAAAACGAAATTTGCATATTAATTATCTGCAATTAATTGGAAGATTTTGAGAAAAAAGGAGCGAGGGAGGAGGCCTCGTTGCCCTCCAAGTTTTTGATTACTTAAAAAAGCAACTAGAACTTTTAATTTTTTACAAGCGTTTTAAATGGTAAAAAATATACATAACTTACGTAACGAACTTCTATATTCGTATATTTTCCAATTCCTTAAGAATGACCTCTGAATCACAAAGGCCGTTGAATAAATAGTTGAAATTACTAAAAATACTTTAGCGTAAAGAGTCAGGTATAACGAGGAGGTAAACCCCTCATATGCGTAATAATTTTTGTTCGTTTTAAGTTTTAATGCTGCTCCTTACTTTCAGTAGAAAAAACTTTTCATATTTATTTTTGCATTGTTTTTTTCAAATAATACTAGAAAATCCTGCACCCACTTCATTGCAATTATTTTCCCCCATGAGAAGTTTCTCCATGGAAATATCCTCCCATGTAACCCCCCCTCCCCCCTCAACTATCCACCCTAAACAAAAAAATCCCCCTGAAAACGTCTGTGCACTTCCCAGTAACCATTACTATATATAAATGCAGGTCAAAGTCTCTAACTTGTAGCCCCTCCCACGGGGACTGCGGGGGAGTAAGTCGTCCCTAAAGACATAGTTATTAGGTCTTTTGACTATGGTGAATAAAATGGCTATCTCAGAATTTTGATCCGGCGACTTTTGGGAAAAAATGAGCGTGGGAGGGGGCCTAGGTGCCCTCCAATTTTTGGACACTTTAAAAGGACACTAGAACTTTTAATTTTCTTTGGAATGAGCCCTCTCGTGACAATCAGGACCACTCAGTTGATACAATCACCCCTGGGTAAAAAAAACAACAAAAACACAAATAAACAAGCATCCGTGATCTGTCTTCTGGCAAAAAATGTGAAATTCCACATTTTTGTAGATATACGCTTGAAACTTCTGCAACAAGGTTCTCTTATACGCTGAATCTGATGGTGTGATTTTGTTAAGATTGTATGACTTTTAGGGGTGTTACCCCCTGTTTTCCGGCCCCCCTCCTAATGACACTGGATCCGGTCAGGATTCAAAATAAGAGATCCGAGTTTCAAGGTCCTTCTAAATATGAAATTTCATTAACATACGATCACTCCTTCGTAAGTTAAAAATACCTCATTTTTCTATTTTTTTAGAATTAACTCCCCCCCCCAACTCTCATAAAGAGAGCAGATCCGTTCCGATTATGTCAATCCCGTATCTAGGACCTATACTTATTTTTCCCACCAAGTTTCATCGTGATTCCTCCACTCAAAGCGTTTTTCACGATTTTAGGTTCTGCCCCCAACTTCCCCTTCACCGGATCCGGTCAGGATTTAAAATAAGAGCTCTGAGACATGATATCCTTCCAAACATCAAATTTCATTAAGATCTGATAACTCCTTCGTAAGTTAAAAATACCTCATTTTTCTAATTTTTAAGAATTACCCCCCCCCCCAACTCTCCCAAAGAGAGCGGATCCGTTCCAGCTATTTCAATCACGTACCTAGGACTTATGATTGTTTTTCCATATCCCGATCCCTCCACTCTAAGTGTTTTCCAAGGTTTTAGGTCCCCCCAAACTCCCTCAATGTAACCGGATCCGGTCGGGATTTAAAATAAGAGCTCTGAGGCACGACGTCCTTCTAAACATCAACTTTCATTAAGATTCGATCACCCCTTCATAAATTAAAAATACCTCATTTTTTAATTTCTCAGAATTAGCCCTCCTTCCCCCAACTCCCCTGAAGAGAGCAGATCCGTTCCGGTTATGTCAATCACGTATCTAGGACTTATGATTGTTTTTACCACCAAGCTTCATTCCGATCCCTCCACTCTAAGCGTTTTCCAAGAGTTTTCAGTAAAATTTAATGTAGCTCCTTACTTTCAGTTAAAAAACTTGTTTTTGAATTTCTTTTCTTTTTTTAAATAATGCTGGAAAATCCAGCGTCCCTTTAACGGAAATTCTCTTCCCCCAAGATCCTCCCACGTACCCCGTCCCCATTGTAAATGTCCAGGGATGTGTGCAAACAGTTATTTCGCATATAACCACAGCTCCCATTTGCCATTTTTTTCAGGTTTATTTTTTTTTTATAGGTGAATTCCGGCAACCAGAATTAAACTTCCAACAACAACAAAATATTTTTTTCCATCATACAAGACACAACATATACCCTGTTTAATGATTTTATTGCAGGCTTACGCTGATTGGCTTATCGTAAATCGTTTTCTTGGAATATTTTGCCAAGAGCTCGCTTTGAAATATCTTAAGGCGTTTCAGTGGATCATGGATCTTATAGTCTAGTTAAAGAAATTTTTTTATATCTCAGTTCACTTTTGTGTATTAATTAGAAGTGTGGTGATGGAAATAGAAGTAAGCACGAAAGAAGTCCGTCATTTGTACCCGTAGGCTACTCTTGGAAGTGGGCCGATATTGAGTTCAGTCTAGTTAAAGAATATTTTTGTATTTCAGTTCACTTTTGTGTATTAATTTGAAGTGTTGTGATGGAAATAGAGGTAAGCACGAAAGAAGTCCGTCATTTGTACCTGTAGGCTACTCTTGGAAGTGGGCCGATATGGAACTTAATTAGTTTAAAAAAATGTTACTTGTCTATTAGGCCTATATAAAACATTCGAGAAGAGAAGTTGGATGAAAATAAAATATGATGAAAATAGAATTCTTTATTAGCAAAATAGTGAAGGTCATTTGTGAATTATTAAATTGGCTAAGTTATGGCTATGTCTACCTGTTGGACATATATCAGACAAATAATTAAAAAAAAACATTTGATTTCTTATTCAATTCTTTTCAAAATATAATAAATGCTTCTGTCACAATTTTATCTCAGCCCTCCGCAATATAACCCTAAGAAAGTTTGCTGAATTTGTGGGTTTCCTGTTGTTTGTGTGCTTGTTTTTCTTCGACAGGTAGTTTATATCAGTAAACAAAGCCAGTTTAACAAGAAATATCCGCTAATCTCTGCATTTAGCGTAGAGCAAGGTCTATTCTATATCTGCCCCTTTTAGATGGAGGGGGGGCTGGGTACTTCAAAAGTGTACTTTCTTGTTAGCTAGAACTAGGTAACTTGTAAGACCACACTGCCTTTCCATAACAAAAATATAACAGTTCAAAATAGGGATAAAACCTTTTAGTTGACTGCGAAACAAATATAATTTTTTAAACCGGATATTTCGGACACATATACAGCGTCCATCATCAGCAGTAAAACTAAAAGACGTTAGTAAGAAAAAAAATTGCTTTTGGTGTGCTACCGACAGATTTTGTATTAAATTAGATTTTGTATTAAGTTAAATTAATACTACTATTACTAAACTAATTACTTATAGTTTATTGCTCTTATTTTTTTCAATGCAACAGCGGAAGCAAATCTCCTTGACCCTTTCGGTTCCAGTTCATTAGATTTATCTGACATATCAGGTGGACAGAGGTCAAAGCTCTTAGGTGAAATGAGATTTACTTTATTTGACTTTACTAAATAATCATAAATAGAATTCAATCCAAATTCATCTGCATCTTTGTTTTTGGAATTATTCTTGAATAATTTTTTTTTAATGTCGATTGTTTCCCTGAAAGTTTGCTCTAAACCTTGATCCCTAGAAATCAAAGGAACATTCTCAAACAAAATAAAATGATTTGGACAATTATAAATAGGTTCCGATATGCCAGACTTTTTCGAAAAGAAGGAAAACATTTCTAGACTTTTCTAACGAAATCCTGGAAATAACAGAGAAGAAAGACATTTTGGTAAAATTCTAGTTAATTGACTTCTTGCTATCTCAGATAGGGTTTAGGTTAGGAAAATGAAACTTTCAGAGATGAATCTACAGACTAAAGTTTGTACCGGGAAGGTATTTTGAAGCAACTACCTCTACTCCTTCTCCCTCTAGTGGGCCCTGACCTTTGATGACCTTTAAAAATGTGTGTGTTATTAAAGTGAAACCTTGCAAAATAGATCTTCTGTTTAATTGAAGTACAACAAAATTGTTTTCAGATTCATAACTTTGCTCGAATTCCATTTTATAAGGTTTTAAAGATATGCGAATACATTTCCTAAATTTTGAAAAAAAAACATTGATATGGCTCAAAATTCTACTCAAATAACAGGAATTGCATTTTCAGAACTAAAGGCAGAGAAAAAGCAACTAGTAACTAAAAAATTAAGGTAAAATGTTGTTTTGTCAAAATTTCAATGGGTATAGACCTGTCATGTAGGCAAATTTCAGGGCCCTCTAGAGGGAGAAGGAGTGGAGGTGGGTACTTTAAAATACCTTCCTGGGACATACTTTAGCCTGTAGACCCATCCCTGACAGTTTCATTTTCATAACCTAAACTCTTTCCAAGATAGCAAGGAGTCAGTTAACTAGAATTTTACCGACATTTTTTTGTTCTTTACCATATGTTCCAGGGCTGACACCAAAAACAAGAAGAACAATAGGGAATTTTTTAAAACAGTGGGAAACCACGTAAAATGAATATTTCCACCCTATGTCCAGGGCCGTCCTCAGCAATACAAATAAGAAAAAACAACTTACAAGAGGATAAAATCAATAAAACTAAAATGAACAGTTTTTCAAAACAGTCCCAGCATCCCTACCTCGGCGAAGTTGATAACCTATCAACAACCAGGAAAAATAAGCACATAAGGCTATAAAAACCAGCAAAATCCAACAAACATTTTTCTTTTCATATTACCATGGGCAATAGGTCTAGCAATAGACCATGGGCAATACGTCAATAGATGGGTTGCCCACTTAATTGGGCAATCTGTCTTGGCCTTTTTCTACAATTGGCAATGACTTTGACTTTTCCCACAACTATTCCCTTTTTTAAAATTCAAATCTAGTCAATGGGGGGGGGGTTGCAGTTATACTAGAAAGGACACTGAGAATGCAATAACATGGTTGTGCTTGGTTCTCGTTAATTGTGAGATTTTCAAGCACAATGCGACATATCAGTGTGACCAAATTTGTGCATACCATGCCCTCGTCTTCCATGTTTTCTCTGCACCTAATTTGACGCTATTTGGTTGTATTTTTGTGCCCGTGGATGGTTCTAGACGTTTACCTCCCCGGCAGCTACCCCCCGAAAAACAAATCCCACGGAAAGTCTCCCCTCGCATAAAATACCCTCTTGTAGAAAATACCCCCAGCCCTGGGGAAAATTCTCCCCTCCCCTGTGGAAAATCAGGTAGAAGTAGGCCCACTTGAAATGGCAGATTTTTACCAAAATATTACTTCGTACCCTCCCTAATAGGGCCTTAAAGTTAACTCCAAGCTGTAATAAAGGGGCAAGGATGCAATTGACATGGTAGCAACCATTATGTTTGGGAACAGTGTCGAATGAAGAATATTGTGGGGTTAAGATAAGGCTTGGCCCACAACAGATTGCTTCTCTGTTAAAATTGATTTTCAAAATATGATAATTATTATTCCACTGTTATAATTGTATCCTAGTCCTCCCACATTATGTTTGGAACAGTTTTAATTGAGGCTTAAAATTGAGTAAGTTTATACTAGACCTACTTATTGAATAGAAATCAGACAAATGAAAAAAAGTTGATTCTCTGTTTAATGCTCTTTTCAAATATAATAATTACTGCTGTCACAATTATATCTTAGTCCCCTCCCCCCAGTGGGTCCAAATATAGCCCTAAGAAAATTTATCGAATTAATTGATTTGCTATTGTTTTTGTGCTTATCTTTCATCACCAGCTGAGTCATAATAGAAAATGTAGCCAGTTTGACAAGAAAAAATCAGCTAATTTTTACATATAGCCTATAGCAACGTATAGATCTAACCTATATCTGCCGTCCTTAGGAGAGGGAGGCTAGGAACCAATTACGATTGTATCGAGCATTGCATGTTTTCCCTGGTCTATCTATTTTCTGGTGTATTAATATCCGTACCGAATAGTAGACTACTGATCTTTTATCTTAATTTGATTAGATGAGGAAAGCAATGGGACAAGATGACCAAAAACAAAAAGTGTACTTTTCGGTTTGCAGCAGTAACTTTCAGTATACAATTAAAAATATCTTAGAAACATAGACATAAAAATATTAAGTTTAGAATCATTAAACAGCATTAAAAATAATGGGTTGGTTTATCAGGTAACATCTTGGTCTCACCTTATATCACTCGAAATGAAGAACATATCAACCTTAATTTGCACTCTGGAAATCAAGTTATTTGTCTCTATAAAACAGAGAATTTCAAGTTGGGACACAAATTTTAAAGCGAGTCTGTAGTCTTAATACTAATAAGATTCCTTCACTTCGAACTTAT
This sequence comes from Artemia franciscana, assembly GCF_032884065.1. Taxonomy (NCBI): domain Eukaryota; kingdom Metazoa; phylum Arthropoda; class Branchiopoda; order Anostraca; family Artemiidae; genus Artemia; species Artemia franciscana. Next base: position 44,022,997 of record NC_088879.1, on the reverse strand, counting down.
CTACAAAATAATCATGAAATATCGACATACTTGTGGAAAATTTTGCTTGTCCAACAGAAATGTGCCTTTAGGCTTAGAAAGTTATTTGACCTGTCCCTAATTAGAAAAGCCATTCGTGACTTACAAACGAATAGAAATTTCAAAAAAGATAATTTCTTCTGTAGGCACAATAAATGGTATTACAAACTTAGTTTGTTTTCATTTCAATTTTTTTGAATAATTACCTAAATTCGCTTATAGAAGTGTTTTCATTTGTCTTTCTTCTCTTTGGATTGATAATCTTACGTTTGGAAAGAATATTATGGGGGAATTGTTAAGTTAATAATTTGAATAAGCAAGTATAACAATAAGTAATTCTTCTTTTTATATACAGCTTTTAGTTGTTCCAGTGCCACATGCTTATACTTCTCCAACCAGTAAGTGGCATGGTGTTGGGATCAGGAGCATAATATCCTATGTGACAGTGGGGACAACTGCCTCTATGAGTTCACATTTTGCCCCAAGACCCCAGTTTACCCCCCACCCCCAGATGATGTTTAGTTCCTACAAAATGTTGTCAAAACCAAGATAAACCTGTATAATTCAAGCATCCACTTGAACAGGTCAGTTTTCTTCAGTACATCTTTACCTTATTTATCACTATTTGGCTCGTTTTTTAGTATTCTCTTGTCATTTTCATTTGAATTGGGAAAATTACCGTTAGCTTTTACCCCCCCCCCCGGATTTTGAAAAAAAAATCACTAATTTGAAGTCCAGCGTTGTACTAACAGAACCACTTCTCTAATAATCCATTTTGATATGTTGGTGTTTGTACCTTAATGGCGTAGCTTATTAAAGGGACTTGAAGGAGGAACATACAAAAGGAGCTCTTGCAAATCTCTATTTAAGGGTCTTGGACCATAAATATTACATTGATGGTATCGTTTTACATTCCCAAGCTTTCCTACTTAAGAACTGACATTAAAAGTGTTGTTTTTAGTCAGGGACATAACTAGAACTTTCAATTTCCAATAAAATGAGCCTTCTCAAGTTTATATGAGTCTTTCATAAGAGCCTTATATGCCCCCAGGCCATAACTTACAACGCCTTCCCGGGTCCTTGGGGGCTGTTTTGACATCAAAGTTTTGCTATTTCATCTTTGAACTATTCTTATCGAATTGGCTATCTCATTATCTGATGCATTTTGGGAAAAAGTGCTTTGGTGGAGGGAGGGGGGTAGTTAATCTCCGATCTCTCCTGACTCTGAAAAAGGGAACTAGAACTTTTAATATCCAATCAATTGACGCCTTTCTAAAGTTATACGAGTATCTCTTCTATAAGAACAATATTTGCCCCCAGGACATAACCTCCACTCTCTTGGGGGTTGTTTTGACCCCTGAGTTTTGCTAAATGATCTTGAAACTATTTTTAACAAAATGGCTTCCTAAAATTTTTATCAGATTTATTTGCAGAAAAAGATCGGGGGGGGGGGGAGCTAGCGGCCCACTGACCACTTTTGACTCTTGGGAAGTGAACTAGGGTTTTCAATTTACAATCAAATGAGCCCTCTCAGAAGTTTCTATGAGTATCCCTTCCATAAGAACCATATATGCCCTCGGGGCATAACTTACTACGCCTAACCTCGGGCCCTTGGGGCTCTGTCGGCGCCGGAGTTTTGTTATCTGACTCTAACAATTTTTTAAAAAATATCTCAACATTGTTTCTGATGCATTTGGGAAAAAAGGGTGGGTGGTGGGGGGTTAGCTGTCGTCTGATCACATTTGACTGTTAAAAACTGAAATACAACTTTCAATTTCCAATCAAATGAGCCCTCTGTCTTTTCAACAAACAGGTTGACATTTTTTTCTAACACATCAAAATTTGTTTATTTGCATTTTTGCTACGGTTTCGCGAGTTGAGCAAAAATTTGGGGTGGGGGCGATTTCCAATCAAATGAGCCCTCTCTGAAGTGATATGAGCATCCCTTTCATATCAATCTTATATCCCCCCAAGGCATAACTTAGAACGCTCGTCCCCTAGACCTGGGGAAATGTGTCCCTTCTATGAGAACCATATTTACCCCCAGGATATAACTTAAAATGCCTGCCCCCAGGCCAAAAAGGGGCTGGGTCGACCTTCTGATCTCTTTTGACTCTGAAAAGTGAACTAGAACTTTTAATTTCCTATCAAATGAGCATTCTCTGAAGTTTATACGAACATCCCTTCTATAGGAACCATATATGTCCCCAGGGCGTAACTTACAACGCCTGCCCCTAGCCTCTGGGGGTTATGGTCGACCCTGGAGTTTTTTTTTAATGATATTTGAACTATCTAAATCAGAAATTTTTATCAGATGTATATAGGGGGTGGGAAGTCGAGAGAGGGGGGGGGGGCTAGCTACCTTGCGGTCACTTTTGACTCTTGAAAAGTAAACTAGAATTTTCAGTTTTCAGTCAAATGAGCCCTCTCAAAAGTGTATACGAGCACCCCTTCCATAAAAACCTTATATGTCCCTAGGGAATAACGTACAACGCTTGCCCCTAGGCCATGGTTTTGTTGACATAAGATTTATGCTATCTGACATTTGAATTGTTGTTAACAAAATATATCGACACATCGAAAATATAGCGATATATCGTTAAAAATCACTAGATTTAGGAAAAAATCACTGGTTTAGAACGAAAATCGCTTGGTAGAGGAAAATCACAAAGCAAATTAAAAAATCACGAGAAACAGGGATAAATCATTAGGGATGGCGACCCTGCTTATAAGTTATAGCATTCATGATCTGTTGCAAGCTTACACTGATTGGCTCCTAAATTTGTGTCTTGGAATACAACTCGCTTTAAAATATCTTAAGGTGTTTCAGGCTTGAAGTGGATCTCACAGTCAGTAAGCCGCCCTGGCCGAGTGGGTTGGTGCGCTGGATTCGAGATCCTGTGTCTGAGAGGACGTGGGTTCGAATCCCGGTGTACCCAATTCTTCAGTTTGGGACGGGGGTCAGTGGCGTGTCCTGTAAGCTTAGCCAGAGTCGACCCAGCTCTAAATGGGTACCTGGAGAAATCTGGGGAAGGTAAACAGGAAGGGTGTGCGAAAGCACAGGTTGGCTGGCCCCCAACCCCCCATTGCACTTCCTGGCTGAAGGACCAAGAAACGGAGATCAGCACCGCCGGTACGGACTGTAAAGTCTAAATGCCGCATCCTTTACCTTTTTTTTTTTTTTTTACACAGTCAGGGTAAAAATAATTTCTTAGTTCAGTTTAATTTTTGTGTATTATTTTCAAGTTAGGTAATTGCAATTAAAGAGGTAAGCACAGAAGAAGTCAGCCATTTAAACTTGTATTCTTAGAAGCGGGCCTGCTTGAAATGGCAGATATGTACCAAAATATTATTAGGTCTCTTGTGTAATGTCCCCCCTCCCTAATGGGGTCTGAAAACTACCTCCTAGCTGTAATAAAAGGGCTAGGCCACAATTGTCACGGTAGTAACTATTATGTTTGGGAAAACTGTCGAATGAAGAATGCGTGGGGCTAAGATAATGCTTGGCCTACAACAGAAAACAGACAAAAAAAATCAAAAAGAATCGCATCCCTGTTAAATTGTCTTTCAAAATGTGATAATTATTATTCTGCTGTCATAATTGTATCCCAGTCCTCTCACATTATGTTTGGAACAGTGTTAACTGAGGATTAAAATGGGCTAAGTTTAGACTAGACCTACTTATTGACGAGAAATCAGACAAATGAATAAAACATCGATTCCCTGTTTAATGCTCTTTCAAAATATAATAATTACTGCTGTCACAATTATATCCTAGCTCCTTCTCCACAGTGGGTCTAGATATAGCCCTAAGAAAGTTTACCGAATTTTTGGGTTTCCTATTGTTTTTGTGCTTATTTTTTTTTATCAATAGCTGGTTCATAATAGCAAATGTAGCCAGTTTCACAAGAAAAATCAGCTAAAAACCTCTGAATTATTTGTCTATATTATTTTTTCTATTGTTTGGTAAATGACGACTTATACTTATTGACGACATGACTGCCTGTCCATGGATTATTCTTTATGGTTGATTGTGTGTGGCTATGCTGTTTGACCTATGTGATTGTATGGATGAGTAGGGCTAAGGCCTCATTCAAGTGCTGGTCTATATTAATCCTTAATTTAGGAAAACAGTCTTCCTTTTCTCCTTCTGTCTCCTTTTTTTTTTTTTTTTTGTGTTTGTGCTGTAGCATTGGTGATTTCTCTTTTCATTATATAACCTATAGCAAGGCATAGGTCTAGCCTATATCTGCCCTCCTTAGGAGAGGGAGGCTAGGAGCCAGAAAACAAAAAATCACAACAGATAAACATGCATCCGTGATCTTTCGGTAAAATTATAGCAGTTCCTATAACTGCCTTACCAATACAGTGAATATACCACTCGATGCCTTTTCTTATGTTGTTTACGAATGTAATAATCGCTTCTACCTTAAGTTCAAATTTCAGCACTTTTTAACATAACCTAGCCTAACTCAACCTAACCTGAACTAACTTTATGATAAATAATTTTAACGCTGAGAAAATGTAGCATTATTTTTTCAAAAACGATGGAAAAGACGGCACTGAGAAAACGTTGTATTATTTTGTGGAAAACGAGCGATAAGTCATACTTCAATTGAAAATTTGTCATTTTTAAAAGCTCAAAAAGTGCTTAAATTTGAATTTGCAGTAGAAGTAATTATTATATTCGTAAAAAAAGGCATCAAGTGGTATGTTCACTTTATTGGTAAGTCAGTTATATGCACTGTCATAATTTTTTGAAAATTCGTCATTTTTAAGAGCTCAAAAAGTGCTTAAATTGGAATTTAAAGTAGAAGCGATTATTAATATTCGTAAAGAGCATAAAAATGGCATCGAGTGGGGTATTTTCACTTTATTGGTAAGTCAGTTATATGAACTGCTAGAATTTTACCGATCTTTATTCTGGCAAAAATAATTCAAAATTTCACATTTTTGTAATTAGGAGCTTGAAACCTCTACAGCAAAGTTCTCTAATATGCTGAATCTGATTGTGTGATTTTTACAAATATTGCTTGATTCTTGGAGGTGTTTCCCCTTTTTTGAAAATTAGGCAAATATTCTGAGGCTCCTAACATTTGATTGGTGACTTAATCACCATTTTTTTTTTTCAGATTGCCACCATGGGCTACCAATAGGGAAGGGGCTGGGGCGCATTTAAAGTAGAAACGACTGTGAGAAATTAATAACTTGGCTATGCCTGGTTCTCGTTAATTGGAGGGGTTGGGATGCACTTATATAACAAAACTATACCAAAGCTGTGTAATTTACCAGAGTGGAATTTGGAAAAATGCATCATTCTTGATGGAAACAAGTTTTTTTTTGCTGACATTTAATATATTTGGCAATATGATACTTGTAATTTGAGCCGATTGCTATATATTGCGACTACTTCGATAATTATATCTGTATACTTCCTAATAACAAACCTTATACGTAAACAATGGGCGAAATTCATAGCCTATAGGCCTCTCCCCACGAATTTGTGGGTCACTATATACCTAAGGATATAATTATTTGATCTTTCAACTATACTGAACAAAATGGCTATCTCGAGATTTTGATCAGATAATTTTGGTAAAAAAAAATGGCGTGAGAGGGACCCAGTTTCCCTTCAGTCTGTTTGGTCAGTTAAAAAGGCACTAGAGCTTTTAATTTCTGTTCGATTGCACCTTCTCCCGATCTTCTAGGACCATTATTTTGATACAATCATCCCTTGGAAAAAACATAGAAAAAAAAAAGAACACCAGATAAACACGCATCCGTGATTTGTCTTCTGGCGAAAATTGCAAAATTTAACATTTTTGCAAATAGGAGTTAGAGACTTCTACAGTACGGTTCTGGTACCCTGAATCTGATGGTGTGATTTTTATTAAGATTTCTTTAATTTTTGGGAGTATTTTCTCCTATTTCAAAAACCAGGTAAATTTTCTCAACTAGTAACTTTTGATTGGTATCACTAAACTTGGTGAATTTTGTATATTTAGAATCAGCATATTAAGTTGATTCTTCTCATGTATCTATTGATATCATAATTCTGTTTTTTAGAGTTTCGGTTACTATTGAGCCGAGTCACTCCTTACTTACAGTTTGTTACCACGAACTGTTTGATTGAGTTTTTGTTTTAAAATGCTATCGAATGAAAACTGTTGTTTTCCAACTGGTCATATTTCGTAATGTAAAATTTTTCACTTAAGTAATGGTTGGAGGGGGCAGTAGCGTTCTTCATATTCAGGCTATCTTTGTTCGTTTGACTTTCCATCGTGACGTTGAGATCAGTCTGTGCTACGCAGACCATGGGTCAGCATGCACAAAAAACTTTCTTAAAAAGTTTTTAAGAAAGTAAAAAAAAAAAAACAAACGGAAAGTAAAGTTCGATTAATGCTCATGAAATGAAACAAAATATGATGAATATATAATAGTTTAGAAGCAAAATTGGCCTATATATTTGCATATTAAGAGTGCAGGGGGTTAATGCATAGCATATATTAAATACGTTAGCTAACCATTGCTGTATTTAATATATGCTATGCTTGACCCCCATCCCCTAATGTGCAAATGTATGGCCCAAATTTGTTTGCATAAACCAAACCAAAATACAAACTAAATAGGCTACTTAAATAAAATATAACTACAATTTATTTGCAACCAAACCAAAGCTAATTGTGCGGTATAAAGAAGTTGCTTGACCAGTTTCTTGTGCCATGCTCACATCATATGCAATCAAGGTAAATACTCCCAATCCTCCGGAAAACAGTCCCCCCTCCGCGGAAAATACCTCCCGGAAATAGCCCTCATGGAGAATACCCCCCCAGCATATAACCTCTCGGAAAATACCCCATCTCCTCAGAAAATACCCCTCTCCCCTGTACCACATGGAAAATAAGGCTCTCAAAATTTGAGAATTTTATTTGACTTTAGTTTTTATTTTCCGTACGGGGTAGGAATTTTTGTACTTGTGTATTATAGGCCACTCACTAAAGTTAACCTTGTGTAAAACTCGAGAACAAACCGGTTTCTTCGTTAGTTTCTTTCAGCTTAGCACGAGACAAGACAAAGACAAGGGACATAATAGATGGGAAATATATAATTTGGGCTATATATTTGCACATAAAGGGAGGGGGTAAAGTATTTGGACAGTCCGAAGTCAGAAAACAATTCCAACTTCAAACTTGTTAAGCTATGTCTAGGCGAGTTTACTTCCCCACTTGATTCCATGTTCTACCAAACCTTTCCTCTGCTCCTTAATATAAAATCCGTCAAAAAGAACCACATAAATGGGGGTAGAAAACAATCCTCCTTATCTCTTGATTTAATACGGCAGGAGCTACTAACCTGATTTTCTATCTTAACCTACCATACACACATAGAAACTTTGCTAAAGTTCTTGTATCTGCTGAATCAAACGCTAACTTGTAAATCTAAGAAAGTGAGGACTAAAGGGTTTTTTGATAACTAAGGCGCTTCTCAATTATTAGCCTAAGAGTGGAAATTTGGTCGACGCATCTTCTACTCTTTCTAAAACCAAACTGTTCTTCTCTTAAAACTATCTAGAGAATCTCCAACTCTTAAAATGTATCATACAAATGTAATTTGCTTCCTACAGAAACCAGACCAATGTCTCTAATTACCACACCCTGATTATGACCTTCCTTATGGAGGGGTTATTTGACCTTTGTACAATTGTGAACAAGATTGCAATTATAAAATTTAATCTGATATATTTGGGGATAAAAAGGTTTGATGGGGTACACCTCATATAGGTGTGAGGGTGTGAACAGTACACCCTGTTCACCCTCATATCAAAGTCTACTCTTCAAAAGCGCACAAGAACTTTCGAATTCCAATCAAATTAGCCGCTCGAAAGTTTATGCGTCAACCCCCTCCATAGAAACATTAAATGTCAACAATTGGCAACCTAGATAGCTTACAGCCCTTGCCCCTGGAGCTTTAGAGGGATTTAATAAGAGGGGCTTAATGCTACTCCTTATTTTCAGGTGGAAAAACTTGTTTTTTATTATTATAGAAAGCTCATATCTTATAATAAGGTGTAGACCAACGCTTGAGAAATCCGTGGTACAAACTAAAATTTTCTGTTTATTTTTGTCTTATTTCCTCTTTTTTTTGACTCGGAATACCTGGTCTAGTTTTAATTTTTTCGAAGGCTTCCTCCAATCACTTCTGGTGGGCGAGGAAAATTTTGTTCAGCGTAAGCTTGCTTTTTTAGACTTAGGTCTACCCCGATGGGTGGCGCGTAAGGCGACAACGGTGCCACTCCACGACCACCTCTCATGCTTTAGACCAAAGATTTCTAGGTATCGCCACTCCCCTAGTTTGTCTGACATCTTATGTTAAACTCCTTTTATTTTTAACTCCTATTAGGATACTTAATTTGACTAACAAATTGTCGCAATTGTGATTTTTGTGCATGCCTTGCCCCCTTAAGTATATGATGCCTCTCTGTTATGCTGTTATTAGTGCCCTCACAGATAAATAATAATAATAATTATTTAGTAAATCACAATTATCAATAATAATTTAAAGAAGGAAACATGTTCCTTCTTAGGTTACCAATGGGTTGCATTTGTGTCAAAATGACACGTTTCCAGGTCTGATGACATAATGATATGAAAAGATAAAATATTTTGCATTTATGACAGGTTCGTCAAGTTTCTGTCACTCTGAGCAGTTATTTCTTTAATGCCTCCTTTACAAAGAGGTTCATTTCCTTCATTCTGATCTGAAAGTCAATCCTTAAAGTTTTCCGAGTAGCATACCCACCCATTCGACTCATTTTCCCAGATATTTACCGACCAAAAATATCCAAGATTGTCCTCTTGTTTTGACGGGTCTCATCTTGATAATAAACATCTGCCAATAACGGATGAAATAAATGTTTTGACAAAACATTTACCCTTGAACCGAATCAATTTGGCTTGAAGGTTTTGACAATCGAGAATAGGATACATTTTTTTTTGTAACGCATAGTGATTTGATAGTTACAGAACAGAAGCTGGGAAAAGAAATAATTGCTCTTATATTACTGTGACAGATTTGAGCTTAAATATATGTATAGAAATTTGAAAGTAAATTTTTAGTGGTTTTGTATAGTGTTCTTTTGTGTAGAAGGGTTTGAGACTGCCTCAGCTCTGAGTCTACAAACTCATGGTGAGAAGAGAATATTGGTCTCTAATGTTTGTCGGAATATCTGAGCTTTCGTCTCTTTCACTGGTATCACTATTGTCGATCAATATACTTTTTCTTTTTCTGACCGTTTCTCTAATTCTGTTCTGTGAGCTTTCAGTTTCTTATCTGTTGTAAGAGGGCTGAAGAATAGGGCCTGTAGGAATGAGAGGCTGATCCATATTAACACTTGCAGTTTTGGTCCGATTTACATGTCTCCTAACAGGCTTGAAAAAGTGGTTAATAGATAGCTGTTCTTTTTCTCATCTAAAACAAATAAAAAATCAAAAGAATATTTCACAATCACTTGCTTTTATTATAGTGATTAAAAAAACAAGTTTTTTTGGCTGAAAGTAAGGAGCGACATTAAAACTTAAAACGAACATAAATTAATCCGTATATGAAATGGGTTGTCCCCTCCGCAATCCCTCGCTCTTTACGCTAAAGTTTTTAATTGTTTTAAAAAGTAGAACTGTGACAAAGAGTCAAACTTTAGTGTAAAGAGTGAGGGATTGCGGAGGGGACAACCCATTTCATATACGGAGTAATTTCTGTTCGTTTTAAGTTTTAATGCCGCTCCTTACTTTCAGTTAAAAAAAACTAATTTTTTTTATTTAATTTCTGAACGTTTTTGAATCAATGCATGTTTGATTTTGGCTCTCCGCACATAAATTATTAAAATGAAGTTTGCATATTAATTTTTTTTGGCTAAATGGCTTTATCTTAGTTTTGATCCGACGATTTTGAGAAATAAGGGGTGAGGAAGGAGCCCTGTTGCCCTCCAATTTTTTGGTTACTTAAAAAGGCAACTAAAACTTTTAATTTTTAACGAATGTTTTTATTAGTAAAAAATATACGTAACTTAAGGATTAACTTACGTAACAAACTTTTATATTCTTATATTTTTATTATGTATATGAGGGGGCTTGTCCCCTCGTTAATACCTCGCTCTTTACGCTAAATCTTAAGTTTTGTCCCAATTCTTTAAGAATAACCCATGAATCAGAAAGGCCGTAGAATCAATAGTTTAAATTACTAAAAATACTTTAGCATAAAGAGCGAGGTATTTATCTACTCCTAAATACCTCGCTCTTTATGCTAAAGTATTTTTAGAACCCCTCATATGCGTAATAATCTCTGTTCGTTTTAAATTTTAATGCTACTCCTTACTTTCAATTGAAAAAACTTCATGTTTATTTTTTCTTTGTTTTTTTTTATAGTAATGCTAGAAAATCCCGCGCCCTTTTCATTGAATTTCTCTTCCCCCATGACATATTAATCCAAGGAAAGATCCTCCCACATAACCCCCTCCCCTCAACCCCACCCCAAAACAAAAAAAAATTCCACTGAAAACGTCTGTACGCTTCCCAATAACCATTACTGTATTTAAACACTGGTCAAAGTTTGTAACTTGCAGCCCCTCCCCCAGGGACTGTGGGGGAGTAATGCATCCCCAAAGACATAGATGTTATGGTTTTCGACTATGCTGAACAAAATGGCTATCTCAAAATTTTGATCCGTTGACTTTGGGAAAAAATGAGCGTGGGAGGGGGCCTAGGTGCCCCAAAAAATGTTTTTGGTCACTTAAAAAGGGCACTAGAACTTTTCATTTCCGTTAGAATGAGCTCTCTTGCAACATTTTAGAACCACTTGGTCGATACAATGACCCCTGAAAAACAAAACAAAAAAAAAACCAAAAAAAACAGGCACCCGTGATCTGTCTTCTGGCAAAAAATAAGAAATTCCACATTTTTGTAGACAGGAGCTTGAAAATTTTTTGGTAGGGTGCTCTGGTTTGCTGAATGTGATGGTGTGATTTTGGTTAAGATTCTATGACTTTTAGGGGGTGTTTCCCCCTATTTTACAAAATGAGGCAAATTTTCTCAGGCTTGTAACTTTTGATGACAAAGACTAAATTTGATGAAACTTATATATTTAAAATCGGCATGAAAATCAGATTTTTTTGATGTATCTTTTAGTATCAAAATTCCGTTTTTTAGAGTTTCGTTTACTATTGAGCCGGGTCGCTCCTTACTATACAGTTCGTTACCACGAACTGTTTGATCACGTTCAGTCAGGAATTAAGCCAAATAGTCTGACTTCTGTCAACCTTAGTAAGAAAAATAAAGATACCACCTTGAGCCTAAACTGATTGTTATTACAGAGGCATATGACTATTCAGGTCCAGCTTTACAATGTAACTGATTGCTTACACAGAAACTAAAACAATGGAGTTAACTTAACCTAAATAATATTGTTCATGTATCAAGGTGGCATTTCAATTAAAAATAGCAATAGAATTTGTTTTGGGGTGAATTTTCGTGAGGGAGGGGGACTAGCTCCCGATTTTCTATCAACAGCTTTCAAGTGTTTGGCATAGGGTATCCAGCTTTATGCATAGCCTATGTCAAACGCTATATATACCCAGAGTTTGGCAAAGGATATAAAAAAATCAGGGGTTTGTGGTTGACTAGAATACTCCCAAAACAGAATTCAAATGGTGCTATCTAAAAAAAGAACCTGGTTTTGGAAAAGGACCTGGAACTTGGGCTGACACTTGGTTTTGACCCATAGTTTCCCTGTAAAAATCCTGATTTGCCTAGCCTAGGCATTATTTCTACTGCTATGTTAAGTATATGGTATGGCCCCTTCCACAAAATCTCCACCAAAAAGTTACTTGATGACGGATTGATCTTACAGGATAGAATCCAACCTCAAACATGCATAGCAAAGTGGGGCTTAATAATTTTTAAAAGGAAATATATTAATTGTTAAGAAACAAAACCTAGAGACATAGGAACTACTTGGATTAAAAAAAAAATGTGTCTATTTCAGGACTTTGTGCTTTGCATTCGATATTTTGTAGCCTATCCAGCCATACACAAACTTTCATTCTTAGATGTTGCAACCCATCAATACTGAGGCAACGCAATATTAAACTTATATTTATAATGTTGGGGCACCATGTCATGTTTCAAGGGAATGGTATAATCTGCTTGAAATAAATATTTACGGTTGAAATTCTCATTCCAATAAATTTTCTTAGGCAACCCAGAGCTCCCACAATTTGAGCCTTAAGTATTTGTGTGTGACTAAGCCTATTGCTCCTTCAGGCGGGGATAATTTGGTCCAGTGCCTCTTAACATGAAGTAAATGTATTTTGTTTTGTTGTATGCATACATTGCTCAATTATCTAGGCTGAGTGGCTTCCATTGATTAGATAAACACCACGCTGTAAACCATCAATGTCATGTTTTTTTTTAGTTTTGAATTTTGGGTTTTCTACTCCACCCACCTATTTTGTATTTATCGTACAGACGGCTGTGATACTTCACGCTATACTATGACCGCAAGAGACCAAAAACAGGCCCTTAAATAAATGTGTAAATGAAAACTTAAATCTCTAGAAGAGAAAACACAAAAACCACAATTCCCTCCGCTCGCTCCGTCAGGACGTCCAGTCAAATCTTATTGTACCATATTGTACCACATTTTGTAAAGTGTACCAGGAAATGTGTGATTGTACCAGAATGTACCTTTAGAGGATAAATGTACCAAAATGATACAATTGTACCGCTGTTGGCAACACGGCGGAGCAGGTGCATCTCAGTCTGGTTTTGTCTAATGCTGGGTTGCCATTACTAGTAGTTTGCCACTATTTCTAGTTTGTCACTATTTTATTCATTGTCTAAACAAAACACTAAATTTGTACATAAATCACTAGACCATTGAAGAAAATCTCTAAATCAACCAGAAAATCAGTAAAAAGCTAGTGATTTTTGTCACCGGGTGGCAACCCTAATCTGAACTGGTTAAATCTTTCTACAGTGTTTTCAACCAACCAAAGTTGAAGTTTGCAAAAGCAATCTCAAGACTTTTGCCTCCCATTCATTGTATATTCGTGCTTACTCATATCATTGCACATTTGGTTCATGTGACAGTTTTAGTTCTGCTTACCAAAATTGGCCTACTGGGCAGCCAGATCCAAAGCCCTTGCTTTCAACAAAACGACTGTATAGTCTTTCCCCCCTTGGAAGTTTGAGAATAAGTTCATACGGTCCCAAGGCCTTTAATACTTCGCTTTACCGGATGAGACTCCCGTTTCCTTTGCTTGAGCGCAGGCTATCCCGAGGGAAACTTTAAGACAAACCGTCTACCAGATTGTTCGATTAGTATTTCGTTCCTATAACAAACTCCGACGATCCATTTGCTCCTCATTTATTTTTAAATTATTAAAACTTTTTATTAATCTTTCTAATACAAACTTTAAACTTTGCATAAACTTAGTTTTCTAATATAAACTTTGTATTAGTCTGTCGTTCTTATAACAAATTCCGTCAATCGATTTGCTCGTAAGATTCACTTCGGCCCTCCATCGTGGTTTCCTTGACTTCTACCTGGCCATGCATAGGTCACCATCTTTTGGGTCACAGAAAATGCATTCAAGGAGCATTGCACCCTCAAAAGCATCTAAACGCGCCTGGGTTGCCTTTGTCCCGAGGAGAAGTATCTAATATCAGCATCACATGCAATGTCCTAACTCTCATTCAATCTTCTTATTGCCTTATGACTCGCACACAAAATAGACTTTATGGTTCTTGTTTCAAGACAAATCGAAATGACGCTTTCTCTCTGCTCACCTAGGAGATCCGTAAAGGGGCTCCCAGCAACAAAATTTGGACTGAATCGTTGCTCAAACTCCTCTGAACATGAGACCAATTAATATCGTTTATTTTTCATATTCTTTGTTGTTCTTAAATCATTCGATAAAACAACGATTTTCGGCTCAAATTCAACAACTAATGCTCGGTAAATATCGCTTTTATGGTACTGTATAGCTCATTTTTCCATTTCCACAGACAACTTTGCTCCAAATTTTCCCTTCCCCCTAAGATATTGACGGAATTACTCCACAGGCCCCAGGCCCCTCTAAATTAGAGATGATAAGTAATTATAAGAAAGCCAAGGTAAAGCGGTCACAGTTGTGGAAAAACTTGGAAACATAACAGTGAATTGAAGAAAAAAAAAATATGTGCATCCTCATGGTTGGATGCCGACCAATAAGTTTTTTCCCTTAGCACAATAAGTGTGAGTTCTAACTTTTGACTAAATGACCCTTTTCCAGTTTTTCCACCGATTTTTAATTAATAAATCTTAGAAAGGAAAATAAATAACTCTAAGAAAGAAAAATCAAAACTTATCAAACAATTCGTTATAACAAAATGTAAGTAAGGAGCGACACAGTTCAATAGCATCTAAAACAGTAGGAAATAAATTTTCATCAAACAAACTGAACTTTGATACTGATTTAGAATATATAAACCTCATAAAGTTTAATGTTACCCATCAAAGGTTACGAATCTAAAAAAATTTGCCGAATTTGTGAAAAAGAGTCAAAACACCCTGAAAACGTCAAGCAATCCTAATGAAAATTACAGCATTAGATTTGCAAATTAAAACTTTTATATAGAGGTTTCAAGCTCCCATATACAAAAATGTAGAATTTTATGTTTTTTTGCCAGAAAAAAAGATCATGGATGCTTTTTTTTCCACGGGTGATCGTATCAAACCATTGATCCTCAAAGATTGCATAAAAGACTTACGTGGGCCAATAAATCCTTTAGGAGCCCCACCAAATGGTGATTTCTTTGGATGCTACGTAGTAGGGTTTGTTTTCTCTTGGTGTTACGGAATGGAGAATGTTTTTTTAGAGGTGGAGGTGCATGTTATGTTGATTATTTTAAAAACCAAGGAGGACGTGGGAAACATCTTTAGGTCCTACCAAATCATGATTTATTTTGATGTTAAGTAATAAGGTGGTTTACTTTTGGGTGTTACGTAATAAGGAGTGTTTTTTTAAAAGATGCAAGTGATAGTTAATGTTAATTACTGAAAACCCTGCGATGGTCAGGATAAATCCTTCAGGAGCTTGCCGAACCATGTTTTAATTGATTGTTTACAGGTCTACGAGGACCAGGAAAGATTTTCAGAGCCCAACTGAATCATATTTTCCTGATTGCATAAAAATCTGTTAAAGCAAGGATAAAACCTTCAGGGACCAGCCAAATCAGTTTTTTGTTGCTGTTGTGTTTAAAAACCTATGAGGGCCCGGAAAAACCTTCAGGAATCACTAGTGTAGAATCTTCAGACCTCACTAGTTGAGGGGGATCTTCGAGACGCATGAGCCTAGCGAGAAATTCCACCGAGCCTCCTAGCAGCCATTTCCAACGGGTACCCTAGCAACCAATTACAATAGGGGGCTAGACAATTGCAACCCTAGCAACCAATTCATCCGGGCCCCTAGCAAGTAATTCCAGAGGGATCCAAGAATTCAATTCAACCGAGGCCCTAGTATCAAATTCCTATGGGGGCTCTAGCAAACAATTCCAATGGAGGGGGTTCAGCAGTCAATTGGGGCCCTAGCAATCAATTCAATAAGAGCCCTTGCGAGTGCTTCCTGCAGAGCCCTATCGTCCGATTCTAACAGGTCCCTATCGTCCGATTCTAACGGGTCCCTATCGTCCAAATTCATCATGGCCCCTAACAACCAATTGGAACGATGAGAAGTTTTTTAAGACGTTTCAAGATTTCTTTGGTTGTTATGTAATAGAGGAAGGTTTACTTATGCAAAGGATGACTCAATTCACGTGAAATGCTAGACTTCAGGGGCCCGTGAGGAATCCCCACTTTTAACTTAGGAGAGCACACACGTCGGGTCTTACGCAATGACACTTCACACGTGGGTTGTTACATAGGTTGTTACATAAGATATTTCATTTTCTTTCAATGCATTTTTTAAGGGGACTTTTACATTTCAAAGATTTTTGTCTGCATTATGATTCGTAAGAGATTTCCTCTCTATGGAATAGAGGTCTAAACAGCTAGACTATGCAAGCCTTTCTAATAATATTATTCAAGGAATACTCTTTGCACGATAACCTATTCCACGCAAGGATAATTCCCTGTCCTTCTTTCTAGACTGATTAAATGGAACGCATGATTTCCTAAGTCTGCAATAATTGTCAAGCAGGAGAGAAAATCGACTACTAAAAATTGGTTATATTGGATGTGTACCTGCTTGTCAAGTAATACTTTAGAGGGTATTATCAGATAATACTAGGGGTTGTGCTCCTTTTGGACTCACAGCCTATGAGAGTCTTTTAGTCTATTGCTTTCTAGACTGATTAAATGGAACGCATGATTTCCTAAGTTTGCAATAATTGACAAGCAGGAGAGAAAATCGATTACTAAAAATTGGTTATATTTGATGTGCACCTGCTTGTTAAGTAATACTTTAGAGGGTATTATCAGACAATAATGGGGGTTGTTCTTTGGGCATTTGTAGTAATAACTTCTTTTACTCTGTTGGAACTTGAGTGTGCTATCACAGATTAAATGAAAGCGAGAGTATAATAATGGATAGAAAATGTCATGCACCTAGAATATGGTACACCTTCATTTACGATCAAAGGTTTTTTTCCCTTTTCACTACACAGAATTTTACACTTATATTGGAGGTAATCTTGAGCGAATATACCTGTGTATATAGGCTACGAAAAGCTTAAATTGCATTGATAAAATATATTGAAGATTCATCCTTGAGCAAGAACTTTTTAAAAATGAAGGTTTTTTGTACATATAACTTTTATTCATAAAAAAATTTATAAATCATGGAATCACAGAAAAAGCAATTAAAACTCAAAACAACGAAAAAATAAAACGTGGAAATGGCTCATATAGGATAAATTTTAAGCAAAAACAAGTGTGAATTAAAGAAAAACGAGGGATACTAGCGACCAATTCGAAGGAGGGGAAGAATTCATCAATTCATCCACAAATTCTTCTAATGACATCATTAGAGATGTGGTCAGAGATATGCAGGTCATGGATACAGTGCAGACACTTATAGTGGAGGACGTTCGGGTAATTAGCTTCCACAGCTCTGAAGGGTCATGTTTTACAAAAATAAAGAAGTACAGAAAGGAAAATGTGTTATATATCCGAAGCTTTGTTTGAAAGGAGATTTCATTTCAAAGCCTGAGACACTCTCCAAAGCTAAATAAATGCTGCCTAGGCTGTGGAAATAAGGCTTTGTATTTCATTTAGAGCTTTGCCCTTAGGATCAATTAGGAAGTCTAGATATTTGAAATTCCGGATCTCCTCAATTGGGATGCCATTTAATGCGACCGAAGTTTTGTTTATCCCATAGGTGCGCATTGATTTTGTTTTTGATGGGCTAATCTTTTGGCCGGTAGCAAGAGATCTTGCCGTAACGTCGTCTATCATGGGCTGTGCATCTTTTGCGGACTCAGCCATGACATCTACATCATCGGCGTAATCAAGGTTAAGTATTGATAGTGCTGGACTGATTGCCACACCTTTCTATTTGTCAAGAGTTCTCATGATCTGGTTGATGACAAAGTAAAATGAAATGGGTGATAGGGCACAGCCATATCACACTCCTCAGTCAATTGGGAGATCTTTAGAGATTTCTCCATCTGCTCTTATAAATGTCTTCGTTCCCAAGTAAAAAGCCTTAACTAAACGGACAGTTTTTATCCAGCACTCCATCGTCCTTCATTTCATCCCAGATAGTGTTGCTCTTCACCGAATCAAATGCCGTTACAAAGTCAATAAAGGATTGTATTATTTCCTGTTGGTGTATAAGGCGGTGTTTCAGGATCTGTGTCAGGCTAAAAATGTTATTGCAGCATCTCATAATTGGTGTGAATCCTGCTTGATATGGCCTCGTCCGATCATTTCTAGTATTTCTGAACCCATTCAACACTATTATTGTAAAAACTTTTGCAGAAATCGGTATCAAGGGATCCCTCTATAATTTGTACAATCAGCTCGATCCCCTTTCTTAAATACAGGAATTATTACATAGGTCCTCCACTCTTCAGGAATATAGTCATTGACTCAGACATCCGTTAGTAAGTGGTGGAGCTCATCGATAGCCGCTTCTGGAGGGTCTCAGAGAACCTTAGCTGGTAATTCGTAAATACCAGGGCTTTTGTTATTCTTTAATAGTTTTATGGCAGGGATAATTTCTTCTCTGCTCGGAGGGGTGATATTGCAGTTTTCATACCTGGATGGTGATTCATAAGTGTTGTGTGATGGAATGGGTTGGCTGCGGTCATTTTCTTGTAGGTGAAAGAGTTCCTGGAAGTGAGTACGCCATCGTTCGATACGATCCTATTTGATAATGAGGAGCTTGTTGTCCTTACTAAGTAGTGTGAAGGTTCATCTTTGCTTCTTTTCCCTGGTTGATTTGCCTAGGCGATGGTAGAGTTTCCATGAATCATTGCATACAAATAGCTTTTTCCATTTCACAGACTACATTAGACCAATATGATTGTTTATCTACCTTAGCAGATTTGTGACAATCTTTGTGGAGTTCTTTGAAAAAAGTAAAGTGTCTATCGGTCATTTGTTTCTTTTGTAAAGATAGTTCTAGTGTCTCCTGTTAAATCTATTTCTTGGGATTTTGTCTCTTACTCCAAAAATTTCTGTAGCTTCATCTTTCACATGATTTTGGAGATTGTTCCAGTGCTTTTCTATTTTTAGCGATGGGTTAAAACTTTATTACTTGGTCATGGCTCCTGTCTCGGTCTCCAAAATCGCTTGATTGGTCTTTAATTCTAGGTCAATATCTTACAACGCCGTAAAACGGTTTGCGAGCTCGAGCATATAGGTCTCTTTAAGCTCAGGGAGTTTGAGTAACTCTATGTCTAGAATGCATCTAGGTGCAGATATTTTTTGAGCTTAGCCTGAATCTTACTTTTCAGTAAAATATGGTCGGATTTAAATTTGGATCCAGTGTCCACCGCTATGTCTGCTCTCGAGTCTTCAATCATTGACTTCCAGTGCTGAGAAACGAGTAAATAGTCAATTTGGAGGTGGGTCTAATCTTCTTGAGATCTCCAAGAATAAGTGTGGCACAGTTTGTGTTTATACCCTATTTTAGTCACACTGAGATTATTCAGCATAGGGAACATAAGAAATCTAACTCCGTTAATACAACAGTCAGCCAAACCCTGGTTCCCAATGGCACATTCAGAATTGTTATATCTAGTGCCAATCCTACCATTGAAGTCACCACTGATTACGAGGATCTCAAGTCAGTTGGATTTTCTTCAGTCAGTTGGAGATCGGCATAGAAATTGTCTCTGAAGTAGTCGGGGGTGTCACGAATAGGGGCATACACAGATAGACATCACAAACGCTATAAAATCTTGATATCAATGAAAAGAAAGTTAAAATTCAACAAGCGGAAAAAACATGAAAAAGCTTACAAAAGATAAAATATAAGTAAATGCATTCTTAGATCACACTGGCTATGCATGACGTATGACACCAAGAAATGAAAAGATATCATAAATGAAAAATAAAATGAGATCGGTGAGAAAACGAAAATTTTGTCAGGTCGTAGTTTCTTATATTCTTTCCTTTCTTGGTATCATCCGTCATGTAGAGCCAGTATGGTCTTGCGTCAAGCCTACGGGGAGCATTTGACCAAACTTGATTTTGTCTTCATATTTTGCTACCATTTCCTCGCTTATTTGTTTTCCTCGTTTTTCTTTCGTTTCGTGGTTTCATACGTCAAAATATGAACAAAAAAGCATAAATTAAAGAAAGGCGGGAACCCTAGCAAGTAATTCTAGGGGGAATTTCGTAACCACAGGTAAATTCAAACCATATTAGGAGATACTTCCGAGAGGTTTTAATGGAAATGCCACGTTTCTTTGAGCCAATAGTATACATCCTTTATTGGTAGGCATCAAAACATTATAAAATCATCTAATCAGAGAAAAAGCAGTTAAAACTTGACGAACCGAACAAAAACGTGAAAAAGCTCAAAAAGGATACAATTTAAGCAAAAACTTGCAGGAGCTTCAGAAGGGTGGGAAACCTGAAAACCAATTCGAGGGAGAGGGTTGTTTTTAGACGTAAATGTCAGTCATACTAAGAGGTAATTTTGAGAGGTTTCAATGAAAATGCCTCATTTCTTTCAGCCAAGACTACGCATTTTCGGTTGACAAGCGCATATTTGAATTATGTTTCTCTTGTATTTTGTGTAAACTCATTAGAGGTAAATTTAAGCAAAATTAAGATGTGTTTTTCAGGGTTTTAATGAAAATGCACCGTTTCTTAGGGTGGTGTTGAATTTCAGTCACCCTCCACCAACAAATTCTTTTAACACCTCTTCACCTTGACTTTAAGCTGTAGAACGTGTTAGTCTAAGGCAATACACGCCACTGTGACAAGATGTGGCTACTCTGCCACATCCCAGTGATGGATATTATCATTCCTATGACATTTTTAGAAATTTTAATTATGAAAATAGCCTTTAAATCCACATCAATGTGATACCCTAATCCCCCTGCACAATTCATACAACCCTTGCAAACTATGGATGACAAATATCACCCTCTGGCACCCTTCATCATTCCTAAGACATTTTTCAGATTTTGTTTGCTAAAAATATTCTTTAAACCCATTGTTTTGTGTTTTCACAAGCCACCCTTAATGTGATACACCATGTCTATTCACGCCACAAGGCAATACTTGAATACACCTTGACATCCCTGTGATACATCATTCTTACGGCATTTTTCAGAATGTTAGAGATGTTTTCTTTGAGAATGATGTAAACTTGTTCAAAACATTGAAAAACAGGCCTTCTTAGAAAACCTTTGGGGATCGTTTCTTAAAGAAAGATAGTAACTTGTTAAAACATAGGAAAATAGTAAATTTTCAGAGTTGTTTTCTTAGAGAATGATACAAACTTGTTCAAAGCCTAAGAAAACAGTATTTCTTATACAATTTTTAGTAAGGTTTTCCTAGAAAATGAAAAGGATTCTCGGCATGTTTTCTTAGAGTATGATGTAAACTTGTTCAAAACATAGGAAATTGTTCCTTCTTAGAAAGCTTTTAGAGATGTTATCTTAGAGTTTGATATAAAATTATTCAAAACATAGGAAAATTCTCCTTCTTAGAGATATTTTCTCAGAAAAGTATATAAAACTACTCAAAACATGGGACAATAACCCTTCTAGGAGAACTTTTAGAGAATTCTTTCTTATTATACATATATATATATATATATATATATATATATATATATATATATATATATATATATATATATATATATATATATATATATATATATATATATATATATATATATATAT
The DNA here is from genome assembly GCF_032884065.1 of Artemia franciscana. Classification (NCBI taxonomy): domain Eukaryota; kingdom Metazoa; phylum Arthropoda; class Branchiopoda; order Anostraca; family Artemiidae; genus Artemia; species Artemia franciscana. The sequence continues at coordinate 44,001,578 of NC_088879.1, read as the reverse complement.
ATATATATATATATATATATATGTATATATTTAAGGACAAAATAACCTTAATTTTGACCTTAATTGTCAGTTATCATTTTGTTTTTGTGGTCTCAGTTCTGAAAATGCAATCCCTGTTACATGATTAGAATTTTAAGCCACGTCAATGTTTTTTTTTTTTTTTTTTATCTAGATTAGGAAATGTAGGCTTATTTGCAGATCTTAGAAACCTCATAAATTGGGATTAAGCATATTTGCGAAGTAGAACTGTTGTTTTTTTTATTTCGTTGAAGCTGAAGATCTGTTAGCGGTAAACGTATCATAGTTCATATTATTGACTTACCAATAAAGTGAACATACCACTCGATGCTTTTTTTTCATGTTTTTTAAGAATAAAATAGTCGCTTCTATCGCACGACACTGAGAAAACGTAAGGCAAAGCTTTAGTTTCGTCACAATCAGTCGAAAACACGTATTACTGCATATAGCAACATTCTGATGGTCACATATTGTTTATTTGTCATTGTTAGAGAAGCGTGTCTATTTTCTAGCTTACTAAAATCCCCCTTCAACAAACTAAATATGCGTAAAGTGGACAGGGTTTTGAAGCTGAGGGAAATGTTGGGGTTGGGCAATATGAATGAATAATGACATAAAAACAATATGGAATCATCAAAATCTAGCTATATGCAGTAATTAAAAAAAAAAACTCACAAAAAACTGAAATATCCTCCTTCCGAACTTTTAACACCACAAATTTTTCCCATGACTAACAGCAATTTCTGTATTCCCTCCCCATAACTCCCCTTTCTTTATGCTGAAGCCTGAATTTTCGGCCAAATTGCTTCAGAACCACTACTCAAATAAGGGTAATTAAGGTGGGAAAAAGGTGATTTTCATAATAACTGAAGATTGGAAAATCTTTTTAATGTGGGTTTCTTTAACATAACAAGTTATGATTCAGATGGTTTAATAGGCAATGGATAAATCAAGCACTTGTAATTATGTGTTAAATCCGTTTGTTTAACTTATAACTGCTTTCAGTAAGGAGCTATAAAACTTTAGTGCAAAAACAGGGAACTGATAGGGAAGAGGGTCTTGTTTTTCATACACAGAGTAATTCCCTTCAGTTAATTTTTACTTGAAATTTACAGCAAAGAGTAGGGGATGGTTGGGAGAGGAGGGCCCTCATATACGGAGCAATGCTATTAGCTTTCACTTCCCCTTTTAAACATCTTATGTGTCGTCCTATGAATATGAGGGAAGGCTAGGCCCCAACTATTTTGGTTTTTATGGTAAAATTTAAATTGTCCCTGATAATACTCGTAAATTAAAATCACCCCGAAAAAGATAAGCCCTGTTTTTGTAGGGGCTTTAAAAAGACAAACAATTTTTCAGACAGTGATGTTTATATTTTAAGGGGAGGATTGGTTTTGGAAAAAAATTCTACTTGTTCAATGTTTTTGGCATTGCTCAACAGAACTGAATGTGGGGAGTTTATATCTTATTTTTTGTAAGTAGGCTTTTGTTTTTGGTATTTTTTGTAATTATTTACTTTTTTCATCTTTATATGCTTATGCTTTAATTGACATATTCTGTTCATTGCCCTTAGAAAAATGCTAGTCTCTAAGCTTTATGAAATCAAGGGAAAAAAGCATGTTTTCAGCTGAAAATAAAAAGCCACATTAAAACTTAGAACGAACATATATTATAACGTATATGAAGGAGTTGCCCCCTCCTCAACAATTTGCGCTTCACGCTACAGTTTTTCGGCACTTCAAAAAAAGTTACTTATTGCTCTAACTAACCAACCCTTGTGTTTCAGGAGTCGTTTTTAAAGAATCCGGACATAATTTAAACTTTTAGTGTAAAGAGCGAGTTGTTGAGGAGGGAGTAACCCCCCCCCCATAAACTCAATTTCTCATATACGTAATTCCTGTTTTTTTAAGCTTTAATGTTGCTTCTTACTTTCAGTTGAAAAAACTCGTTTTTTTTTTAACTTCTGACCATTTTTAAATAGCGCCAGGATATCTGGCTCCATCTACATGGAAGAATCCCCTCCCCATAGAAATATCCTATGGACAATTCTGGCGAAAATTTACGCCGGCCAATTACCTTTAAAATCTCCACGCGTAAAATTGAATCGGTAAAGAGAAAGCAAGAAATATAAAGAAATTTTGTATAGGAATTTTGGCTAATTCACTCAGTGAAAAATTTTCCTTGAAAATTTCACCCCCTGGAAACCTCCCTCCTTATAGAAAATTCTCCCAGCAGAAAATTCGTCCACACCTCCCACCCGAAAATATATGCATACTTCCCAATGAAAAAATATTAATAAAACAATCGGCACATTTTATACATTAAAAACCTTTCAGGGGCTTTGGGGATCATTTTATTTCCTAAGACATAGTTATTTGGCTTTTCAATTATGCTGAAAAAGAAAAAAACATCTCAAAATTTTGATCGGATGATTTTAGGGAAAAAGTGGTATCTAGTTGCCCTCCATTTTTTTGGTCTTTTAAAAAGGACACTAGAACTAGAATTAACCAAATCACGACATTTTAGGCCCACGGAGTCGGCGCGATCAACCCTGAAAAGACAACAACAAATAAACACCCATCCGTGATCTTTTTGGAGCTGGACAAGAAGACATGGGCGAACCTGGGCAAGGAAATATTACCAGACCTGTACAAGGAGGTATGACCAGACTAAGAGAAGGTATGAGTGGGCCTAGTTGCACTAGAGGCTCTGGTATTGACAATAGCTCTAGTGGACCTGGTGGAATGGTTTTAAGTATTGCTTCTTGTCATGGAATGTCCCGTAGTTTTGGAGGAATGTATCTACCAATGGGTGGTGGAGAATATGGAATAAGGGGTTCTGCTCCAGGAATAATAATTCCAATGATGACGCCCCCAACTGGTGCACCTCAGGGCCATTTTGTAAGTACAACTTCTGACACTTTTGACACTAGTATTGTATCATAAATTGTATCATAAACATAGTTAAAAGCTAATTTATGTTTCTGAATTTAGCCTATAAAATCTCCTTTAAACTTTTCTAAATGATTGTAAAGGAAAAATAACTTTCAGCGCAAATCCAAACATTAAAAAAATAATTAGGGAATTTTATGTATCCACCGGAAAATTGTTAGGAAAATCTATGCCTACAAATTTACTTACGCCTCACTTCGCTCTTTGATATCGGTAGCACGAGTTTTTGATTCTCTCCCCCCCCCCTTTGGACGGTGCTCGAGCCTTCGTCATTTGCAACTTAGTATTATAACCTAGTATTTCCAGATATTAGGTTTCTTCTTTTTTAAGTACGAATCTTTCTTTTGAATTTATTCAAAACTTGAGTGCGTCTCAAAAATAGTTTCTTCTAGCATCCAATAATACATTCGGGGATGCCTTATCTGACTTATGGGCTTAACACTAAACTAATCTAAGGGCTTGCTAGCTGATATACTAAGAAAACTAGGCGAATAACAACGCTAATTATGTTTACTCAACAGTAAGCAAAACTTATTTACAAATCCCTGAAGGTTTGTCGTATTTCATAATTATGTCCCTTCTTTGTCTCTGCATATATTTTTATGCACATAATTTTTAAGTTCATTTTTTTAATTTTTGAAAGGATTAAATTTTTGTTGAAATATGAAGTAACTAATGCTGCATTTTCTGGGGTTATCGGATGTAACATCCGATAAATTAGACCTACGTTGCCTGAGCAACGTGAAGTGTTGCGGCAACCTTTGTCCGGCTTCGCCGAATAAAGTGTTGCGAGAGCAACACTTTGGTTTTGTTTCTTTGCTATCGGTTAAATGCTGAAGTTGTCAGCCTATCAAAGCTTTTAAAACGTTATGTTTGAAGAAGAATGCGATCAGTAATCACTTGATCAAGGGCTATTCCTCAGCGTTGAAAAAACAACAATAACAAAAGAATATCGAAAGAAGGGACTAAATTGACTTTGCAGCCAGTTGAACTTAATCCTTTTCAATCGTAGACATCGTGACGGATCAAGACTTGGAACAATATCTTATATAATCTAGTTGGTATTATAAAGCTATCCATAACTTTTCAGGATCAAAATACCATAGATGACACTCTATTAATTATTACGAAACTGCCTCGTTGTTTTACATTATCGTTTGTATCCGTTGCGTAAACACTTAATTCTAGGTTACAGTGAGTATGGGTAGGCTACAGCAACTAGCAAAAGTTGCAAGCCCCTCTCCACTAAAGATGATTGTAGCCTAACAGACGATTATTACTTACAAGTCCCCTACATGTCTTACCACTGGAACCAACTCGGTCTTGCCATCAAATACACTGGAAACAAATAATAGGTACACCAAATAGCAAAATTTGCAAACCCCTCACTGCCAAAATTGATTATGAGCTAACAGCCGACCTTTTCTTACAAGTCTCCTACATGTCTCTCAATTGGTATCGGCTTATTTTTGGTTTCAGTGTGGACCCTACTACTGAAGTTGTTGACCCCTTGAAACTTTCAAACTAGCATGTCTCATGAAGGAATTTTTGTACCAAAAAATGGATGACATATACTTTGATCAGCTCATCAAGAGCTATCGATTGCCGTCGAAATTTTTTTTTTATCTGTCTTAGTTCAAAAGTTAATTTTTTTTGCCGTAGGCCAACTTTAACGTCACCACTTAGAAAGGAGCAAAGGATAAGCTCCAATTTCTTTACCAATGACAGAACTTTTAAAGTTTAAGAGGTACATCTGATAACACTTCTCTACCTCAATCCCAAGTTCGAAAAAACAAATGATAAATCCCGCCAAAATCACGGCAGCACTTTCGGACCCGTGGGAAAATGCCGCTTTTTTGCTTCTTTAAATTTTTCTATTTATCACCCAAAGAAGATATATTGGGTGTGGGGCCGGGTAACTGCCGCATATATATTTAACACTTATAGATTTTAGTCCATCTTCATATTGGTGCCTGTCTGCTTGTCTGCTAGAACGGAGCTTTCCACTCGAAAGCAGAAACATAGTTTGGTGAAACGAAAGCTTGGGTCACAACTTCAGATACTCCTCTGACATAGGCTACATACCTCTACTTCAGTTCACCATAGAGTCTGGCTCGTGGACAAGCAAAAACCATCCTTTTTGGCCCCAGGCAAGAGTTCTGCGGAGCTTTTCAAAATGTAATGCCATATTCATCAATCCAGCCTGAGATCCACACTTTCCGTAAAAACTGCACAGGTTAAACCCTTACCAGTTTCCAGGAATAAGCCAATATCAGCGGCATAGAAAAAAAAAACAAAAAAAAGGGACACAATTATCTGGATTATTTCAAGTAGTAATCCTCCTTATCTTCAACGTCATGTACGTCTCGTGGAAAGCAAAGGATAAGCAATGGGGCTTGTCGAATACGTAATCTTGGAATTCTCGAATGAACTATAAGCTATTATTTTGTCAATTATGTAAGGTGGTTAAAAAATGAGGTGGGATTGATTAAAAAAAGTATCTGGCGGAAGTAAAGAGCGAATTTGAAGCTTAAAACAAGCAATAGTTTTAACGTTACTCAATGAATTACAGTATTTTTCCAAATTATTGGGATTGGAGCCCCCCCCCCCCCAAAAAAAAAAACGACGCCACTTCCGACCATGGAGGTTAAAATTGAAATTTGGGATTTGCCAAAGACTGGAAAAGAGGCAAGTAGATTTTTCCAGGATAAAGGGCTGTTGCCCAAAACAAAACAGTACGTCGATGGACACAGCATGACTTTATACTATTTCGATAAAAAGCCTCGTTGGAGGTCTGCGAGTTGGGCATGTCAGAAACAAGCCGGTTTGCATGCAAATACGTGATCTGCTCATAGTACAAAAGTTTGCACCGAGATACAGCTCACCACCATCTGTAATCATATCTAGCGGAATACCTGTGGCGTGCGGCAGTAAGGTCAACAGGCAATGATCCTTTAAACTCGATTCTTAATGACGCAATGCGTTCTGGACAGCCAGCATTCTAGAAGTTTTTCTGTAGTTTCCATAATTTTGTTAATAAACTATTATATTTTCATTATATTTTGTGATTTTTCACCAGGAATCAGCGCCAGAGAAACAGGGTCTACTTAGCTTCTATATACATACGTGCTAGAAAAAACAAGTACCGAAATCTGTTTCAGGAGAAGGTTTGATTTTACATTTTCTAGAAAGTAATGGTTTTCAAAAAATATCTTCTAAAGACTAAAAGTGTTCTATGTCGAAATATAAAAAGTATTGTAGAGAGAAAAGCTAAAAATTTATAGTAGAAGCTAGTAATTCAAAAACTATTAAAAATATTTATACAAACAAATGTAATTAATGACTTTTAATGACTTTATAATGTAATGACTTTATACTCTTTCGATAAAAAGCCTCGTTGGAGGTATGCGAGTTGGGCATGTCAGAAACAAGCTGGTTTGCGTGTAAATACGTGGCTCACAGTAAAAAAGTTAGCACAGAGGTACTGTCCACTACCATCTGAAATCATATCTAGCGGAATCCATGTGGCGTGCGGCAGTGAGGTCATAGAACAGAGATCCTTTAAGCGCAATTCTTAATGATATCAATGCTTTTCACGCGGCCTGCACTCTACAAGTTTTCTGTAGTTTCCATTATTTTGTTAATAAAGTATTATATTTTCATCATATTATGTAATGTTTCATTTTGTGTCAGAGAAACAGGCTCTACTTAGCTTCTTTATACATAGGTGCTATAACAGACAAGTACCGAAAACTGTTGCTGTAGACGCTTTAATTTTACGTTTTCATGAAAATAATGGTTTTCAAAAAATGTTTAACGTCTAATAATAAAAAGTATCGTAGAGATAAAAGTTGACAAATCATGGTAGAAGGCAGTATGAGATTAACAAAAATATCAATACAAACAAATGTAAGTATTAATCAAACAATCAATGCCTCAAAAATAACAACGCGCCTGATGGCTCCAGGCTATGGCTTGAATAGAAAAGTTTTGGTCACAAAGCTTGAAATTTCTGGACGATCACGAATCCCTTTCTATGACAGAGAAGTCATCAAGCAGTCAACATATGGATTTCCCTTTTTTTACGCCATTGCCAAAGAAAATTTTAATTCCTTCTAGAGTATGGTAGATGAATCGGTATCTCTCTTTTAGATATGTGTTTTTAAATTAATAGGGAGAGGGGCTGGTGAAAGAAGTTAGGTATTACAGTATAAAACCATTTCGTCGTAAAATTAATGGCTTTAGAACAATGTCTCCCACATCTTTTCTTTCTTCATATTCAAGTTTGATGTCGTCTGCCTGATTCACTGTATCAATATATTTTAATTATAAATTGTTGCCTAACTAAAAACAGATTATGTCAATAAAAACTGAATCTCAGAATAAAAATACTAAAAATTTGTACGTTAAAAGGATTTTCAAAGTTAAGTGTATGCATTTTGTCAGTTTTAATTTTTGCCTTCAAAAGGCAGTGCATAAGAAAATTTACATTATTTTAAGAAAGCAGCTTCAAAAGGACCCTAGTCCTGAGGGAAATTACATAACCAAATTTGATATTTCTGAGAACCTTGTGTACCTTCTACTTACAAAAGTAAAAAATTTCGTATTTTTCTAAGAAGGACGGTCGTGAAGTGAGATTGTTTGTGTTAAACCAGTAATCTTAGAACGTTAGAAGAGGGGTCATATGGGCGAAAATTTAAAAGAAAAAATTCTGTCGAGGTTAAACCTTGGACTTTCTCGAAAAGTTGCTTGTAAAGTTATTAATTATCATTAATTTATCATTAATGCTACAGGTAAATCGAAAAAGAATGACGTGGCTAAAAACTAAGCTAAAGTCGTATCCAGGGAAGAGCACATGGTTTGAATCCTTCACGCCAAAATTTTGGCCATATCGCATTTTTCGTTTTAATTTTGCTTCTTACTCTCAGTAGAAAAAGCTTATTTTTATTTAATTTCTGATTGTTCTTTAAATAATGCCAGGAAATATGGCACCTCCCAATCGAGAATTTGCTTATCCAACGAAAAAATTCTCCATTAAAAGATCCTGTAACAAAAAAAAAAACTTTACAAAACGCATAAGAAATCTTGTTATATGCATTATTTTTCACTTTTTTATGATTTGGTCAAAATTTCGGGGATTGGGTACAAACCCAGTACCAAAGTAAAACAGTTCAAAATAGGGATGATACCTTTTTATTGACAGTGAATAGAACGTTACAAGCGTAACGTTGAGCTCAGACTCACAACACTGAGATTAAAAGTATAATGATCTGGCAGCAAGGTATCTAGACTTATTTTGTTGCTTCTACACCTTTGATGTGTCTTTCAAACAGCTCCTAGTAACGAACTGTATGTAAGGAGTGACTCGGTCCAATAGTAATCAAGACATCAACAAGTTGCTAAGGCCAACATAGCCGCGGGACAAATTAAAAGAACCATATCGTCGCGCCATCTTCTGATAATGAAAAAATTATATAATGCTCTTTTAAGACCACATTTGGACTTGGCTGCCCCGTTACAAATCCTCAATATAAAGGAGACTTGGCAGCCCTAGTGAGCGCACAGAGAAGAGGAACTAAGCTTTATGCCCCGCACCAACAGCTTCCCTACCCTGAACGTCTGCGTCGCCTGAAGATACCCATATTGGTTTACCGGCGGTACAGAGGAGATGTCATTTTTGTCAAGAAAATGCACCAAAACAACATGGCTAACTCCATTTTTACTCCCTACCTTGCAGTAATGACAAGAGGCCACTCAATGAAGCTACAAATGGAGCCCTCCAGACGTAGAGAGAGGACGAACTTTTCTCAGTACATGCTGTCTCAACTTGGAACAGTCTTTCCAATGAGACTGTCACTGGTGAACAGTGTTGCCAACGCTTTGGAAGAAAAAGTACCACAAAACACCCTAAAATCGTACCACTGATCCAAAAATTGTACCATGTCTGTTTTTCACATGTTCTGCAACACCCAATATTTTTGTGTTATGTGGAACATGTGGATGATTGGAAAAGTACATTACAATAAAGAGAACATATTAACTCCATTGCTTCAGTTTTTGTGTAAGCAATTAGTTACATTGTAAAACTGGACCTAAATAGTCATATCTAATTGGTGGTTTGAGTTTTTGACCTGAACTAACTAACTCCACCTGACCTAACCTAACTATAAATAATTTTGGTGCTGAGAAAATGTGGTATATCATTTTGTTTAACATGACCAAAAACACATATTTTAATTAAAAATTTGGCATCAAGGAAGAAGAAATAATATAGTATAGTATTTATTTATCCAACTTTATTGAGGATAATCTGTGTTTGTGGATTAGATAACATTAAGAAAAATGATTTATAATGAAACAGTAAATTTGAGACCAATGTTTTAAGGCTTTTTTATAGCCTAAGGCTCAAAGCTTTTATAGATTTTTTATGGGTTAAGAGAAACAAGTTATAGTTAAGAGAAACAGTCAGCAAATTTTTTAGAAATAACACTGATAAAATAGCAGTTTAGCCGCTCTTCAGTAAATTCAAGAATTTCTTGAGATATGTGAATAAAACTTACAGTTCTTTTTACCGAGCCTAAATGAAACGTGTACCAATAAATTCAGTCTCAGCAATAAGTTCCTAACTGTGCCACTTCCTTTAACCTGACTATAAAATCTTATTTCAAGTTCTTTTCTTGGACTATAGGATTCAGTAGAGCGGTTCTTAGAATTTGAGCCAGCTTCTAAACCAAATTGAGATTTTTGCTTAAGTCAAGACCTATTGTCCATAATTTTTCCCGACTTTACAAGGAGGAAGAGTTCAGTTCTGAACCACCGTCCCAGACTCTTATTTGGGCTGCTGATCTACTTCTGATAGCTTTCATTAGTTAGCCTTCCAAGCTATCGAAAAATGGCATGAATATAATTTTATCAAATTATTGTAATTTACCGCATCAAGGAATGTCAGTCATGGTATTGTCGACTATTTTAGTAGTACCTAGAAGTTATTCTAGATTAAATCCCCAAACAGCACAGCTTCATCTTCTTTATCAACGACTGAAAATTACTACGTGTATGCCTAGACGACCCCTGGGAGTGTCCCCTCCGGTATGGGTCTTCTCATGATAAGCTGCTATCTGTTTTTAGCATGCCAATGAGGAAGATTTCTTTTCCACGCTTTGACTTATCAGTTTCAAAGATTTGAGTTTGTGTCCTAGGATGAGTATGTTAAGCTCTTACCGCGATGAGTGTAAAGTAAAAAAGTGACGTTACAGAAATTCGGAAAAAATAGAAAAATTGAAGTATTTTTAACTTACGAACGATTGATCAGATGTTAATGAAATTTTATGTTTAAATTTTATGTTTGGAAGGATATCGTGTCTCAGAGCTGTTATTTCAAATCCCAAACGGATCTGGTGACATTGGGAGGGGGGAGGGGGGAGGGGGAAACCTGAAATCTTGGAAAACACTTAAAGTGGAGAGATCGGGATGAAACCTGGTGGGGAAAATAAGCACAAGTCCTAGATACATGATTGACATAACCGGAACGGATCCGCTCTCTTTTGGGTAGTGGAGGGGGGGGGGGTGTTAATTCTGAAAATTCGAAAAAATGAGGTATTTTTAACTTACGAACGGGTGATCGGATCTTAACGAAATTTGATATTTAGAAGGATATCGTGTCTCAGAGTTCTTATTTTAAGTCCTGACCAGATCTGGTGACATTGGGTGGGGGGGGGGAGTTGGGAGGGGGAAACCTAAAATCTTGGAAAACACTTAGTGGTGAGATCGGGATGAAACTTGGTGGGAAAAATAAGCACAAGTCCTAGATACATGATTGACATAACCGGAACGGATCCGCTCTCTTTGGGGTAGTTGGGGGGGGGGGTAATTCTAAAAAATTAGAAAACATGAGGTATTTTTAACTTACGAACGGGTGATGGGATCTCAATGAAATTTGAAATTTAGGAGGATATCGTGTCTCAAAGTTCTTATTTTAAATTCCGACCTGATCTGGTGACATTGGGGGAGTTTGGGTTGGGGGAACCTAAAATCATGGAAAACGCTTAGATTGGAAGGATCGGGATTAAACTTGGTGGGAAAAATAAGCAAAAGTCTTAGATACGTGATTTACATAATTGGAACGGATCCGCTCTATTGGGGGGGGGGGGGTTAATTCTGAAAAATTCGAAAAAATGACGTATTTTTAACTTACGAAGGAGCGATCAGATCTTCATGAAACTTCATATTTAGAAGGACCTTATAACTCAGATATCTTATTTTAAATCTCAGCTGGATCCAGCTTCATTGGGGGGGGGGGCGGAAATCTTAGAAAATACTTAAAGCGGAGGCATCAGGATAAAACTGGATGGGAAGAATAAAAACCTTTCTAAGATACGTGACTGACATAACCGGGCCGGATCTGCTCTCTTTGGTGGAGTTGGGGGGGGGGGGGTAATTTTGAAAATTGAGGTATTTGTAACTCACGAAAGGTTGGCCAGATCTTAATGAAATTTAATATTTAGAAGGACTTTGTGCTTTAAAGCTCTTATTTTAAATTCTGACCATATCCTGTGACATTGGGGGGAGTTGGAGGGGGAAACCGGAATTCTTGGAAAACATGAAAATTGGGGTATTTTTATCTTACGAATAGGTGATCGGTTCTTAATGAAATTTGAAAATTAGAAGGAATTCATGTCTCAGAGCTCTTATTTCAAATCCCGACCAGATCTTTTGATATTGGGGGGAGTTTGAGGGGAAAATCTTGGAAAACACTTTGAGTGGAGGAATCGGGATGAAGCTTGGTGGATAGAATAAGCAAATGTCTTTGATACGTGATTGACGTAACCGTACCGGATTTGCTCTCATTGGGGGAGTTGGGGGGAAGGGTTCAGTTATTTGGCGAGTTTGGTGCTTATGGACGTGCTAGGACGATGAAAATTGGTAGGCGTGTCAGGGAGCTGCACAAATTGACTTGATAAAGTCATTTTTTCAGATTCGACCATCTGGGGGGCTAAAGGGAGAGGAAAAATTAGAAAAAATGAGGTATTTACAACTTACGAGTGGGTGATCGGATCTTAATGAATTTTGATATTTAGAAGGACATCGTGACTCAGAGCTCTTATTTTAAATCCTGACCGGCATTAAGCCTCTGATTTTCCTTTTAAATCAACCTATTGATTCTTAGAATTTTGTTAGAGCTCATACCATATGAGCTCTTGACTCTTAGCTCTTCTTGCATCCTCACAAGTGTCATATGAGCTCTTAGCTCTTGTTAAAACAATAAAAAACTTTAAAAAGCTTTAGCGTAAAGAGTGGGGCGTTGAGGAGGAGACAGTCCCTTTCACAAAAGGAGTAATTTCTGTTCGTTTTAAGTTTTAATGTCGCTCCTTACTTTCAGTTAAAAAAATGAGTTTTTTTTATTTATTTTTTGAACGTTTTTGAATTAATGCATGTTTTGATTTTGGCTCTCCGCACATGAAGCTGGGGAGTAGGCCTAATTACCTTCCTATTTTGTTGTTACTTAAAAAGGCAAATGAAACTTTTAATTCTACGAACGTTTTTATTATTAAAAACTTACAAATTAACTTGCGTAATGAACTTCTAAATTCTTATGTTTTTATTACTTACATTAGGGTGTTCGCCCCCTCGTCATTGCCTCACTCTTTACACTATAGCATAAATTGTGTCCCAATTCCTTAAGAATGACCCCTGAATCTCAAAGGCGGTAAAATGAATAGTTGAAATTAATAAAATTACACTAGCGTAAAGAGCAAGGTATTAGGAGGAGGTAAACCCCTCATATGCGTAATAATTTCTATTCGTTTTAAGTTTTGATGTTGCTCCTTACTTTCAGTTAAAAAAATGTATTTTTTTGGAAATTTGATATTTAGAAGGACATCGTGTATCAAAGCTCTTATTTTAAATCCCGACCGGATCTGGTGACATTGGGGGGAGTTGGAGGGGGAAACTGGAAATCTTGGAAAACGCTCAGAGTGGTGAGGCCGTAATGAAACTTGGTGGTAAGAAGCTCTTGGCTCTTCCGACCTCGTCACAAGTGCCGTATTAGCTCTTGTTCAATTTTCTGCTTGATAATTCAAGTATTGGATTGCTAGTAGGATTTTGGACAAGATTTGATCATTGAGTCAAAACTTTCGATGAGCAGTAAATTTTGTCGAAAAAGTTGTTAATAATAATTTTAATAAAGAGATTTGGGTGAACAGAGATGGGTAATATTGTTCATGTGGATGGAAGTTCTGCATGACTTGGTCTCTCACGTGGTTGAAGCCATCATAACCTCCGGTGAAAACAATATCGGTGAAAACAAAGCTCATGGCAGCACTTGTTATCCCCCCCCCTTCCATACCCCAAGAATTTCCTAGCAAGGTCCATTTCTTCTCTTTTCCGGGAGGCACCTTTAATGTATTATTTATGCTGCATAGAAAAAAAATTGTTGCAATGAGTGATGTTATAACCCCCATCACCTAGTACGTTATTTCTCTGGCTGCTAAATTTTGTATGTGGGAGGATTTTCCAAGGGAGAGTGGGCGTTTAAACGCTGGCTTCGTGTTCCTGTGCCCAACTAGTGGCAAATAAATAAATTGAGAAACAGTAGTGTCTATGATGCATTTTTTTGCCTATTTTTTTACTAATTCCCCTCTAAAGGGCTTTTGACCACAAAAACCCCCTTCCTATGAGACACTTCATTTCGATCTGACACCATTTAAGAAAAGTTCCTCGCTCTTTGAGATAAAATTTATTACAGTAAACATTTACTATTAAGAACCACCGAAATGATAGTCACCATTACTGAGTCAGCCTTGCATGTTTTTTTCTTGCCTTTGCAAAAAAAATTCTACTTCCTTTTAGAATGGGATTTGGTTTGCTCTTTACCATGTTGAAGTTATTGCAGCAGCCATATCCAAAGCGGGGCTCATGGTTTTGGCTCACCCCCAAAATTTTGTCCGACATGTTAAAACGTGGCAAAAATGAATATAAAGACATATTTATGGGCTTTTTAAAGTTTTTAACTCTTTCTCTTTCTCCCCTCCCCGAACAAAAATCCTAGATACGTCCTTATCAATCTCCCAAGGAATTTTATTACGAATACAAACTAATCAGCAATAGATATATAAAAAAGTTAGCTTATTATGCTGATTCCAAATATATAAGTCTCAATAAGTTTAGTCTTACCCCTCAAAGGCTACGAGCCTGAGGAAATTTGTCTGATTTAAAAAAAAAGCGGGAAACACTCCACTAAAAGAAAAATCTTAATGAAAATCACGCTATCAAATTCAGCGTATCAGTTAATTCTAATGCACTTCCAACAGTTTGGTTTTACACTAGGGCTCGTCTGCGCTGATGTTCTGTTCGCCCTTGCTGCTACTCTGTCGGATTCTGAGGCGACTTATGATCCACTAGTTATTGGCTCTTTTGATGTGAACCGGGCTTTTGACTCGTCGGGCACGCGTAGATCTTTCCAGAAGCATATAAACAAGGGCTAAGCTGTGTATTCTCAGGGTATTATATTATATATACAATAACCTCAGAGAGCAAATAAAAATACCCTCAAATCGGATCGAATCCGCTGTTGTACCGGTCCGTAAAGGAGTCAGGTACAGTTCGGGTGTGTCTGAGAGCTTGTAAACAGATAGTGTTCTCCCGGTGCAAGCCCAAATAGCTACTTCCTGTGTTTCAAACGGGGATTGATGTTTCGCTGATGCTGACGACTTGCTTAATTTGAACAGGTCCGCTGATTGACTATCGAAGAATTTTGATGTGTTGAATAGGGAATACAATTTCGTGGGTTTATTTTTCAATGTGGAGCACTGTGATGTAGAAATACCTTTTAGCGATTCAGTTGTGAAACCATCTGAGAGTATTACTTACCTTGGCTAACTAATTGGTCGTAGCCTCCTCTCCACTGGGACGCTGCTTGTGCGCCACGTAGACGTAAAAATCCGGATTGTGCACGGGCCAATTATTGGCAACAGACATCGGTTCTGCCGTGAATATCTTGCGTTGCTGTATAATGCCATTGCCCTTCCATATGCATTGTATATAGCACCCTTTTGAAAAGACCCTGTCGTCTGTCAGTTTGCAAAAGTAAGAGTTCTTTTTTTTCGATTCCTTATGAGACTTCCACCACGGACGAGTAGCTCTTATATCATACGTACTTGTGGTATGTCCGATCCTACAGTCTGTGTTAACAGTGTTGCCAATTTTTTTTGAAAAACGCTAAGGGAAGAGTAAACCCATGGCTAGCCATCTTGTGCCAATAGTTTTTCTAATGTACATAATGTGTAAATACATTTGGTGATGTTCCCTTGTGTGACTTTTATTTTTATTTTCCTTTGTTATACTCCTTTTTAAGTCCATGTGAATTTTTGGGCAATAAAATTACTTACTTAAAGTAGAAGTTTCAGGTTCCCATCTGAAAAAATGCAAAATTTTTAATTTGTTGCCAGAAGAAAGATCACAGATGTGTGCTTATTTTTTTTTTCCCAGGTGTGATCTTATCGACCCAGCAGTCCAAGAATAACACAAGAGGGCTCATTTGAACAGAAATTAAAAGCTCTACAGCCCTTTTTTTAAGTGACCGAAAAGACTTGAGGGCAACTAGGCCCCCTCCAAAGGCTTTTTTCTCAAAATTTCCCGATCACAATTCTGAGATATCATAGCCATTTTGCTCTGTATGGTCAAAAAGACGAATAATTATGTCTTTGGCGATAAATGACCCTCTCAGCCCCTAGGGAAAGGCCTTTAATTTGTAGAATTTTCCCATTGTTTACGTAAAGGATCTGTTATTGGGAAGTATATATATTTTTTTGGTGGGGGGACGAATTATCTGATGGGGGATTTTCCACAGGAAGAATTTTCCATGGGAAGGGAATTTTCAGGGTAAATTCTACACTCGGGAAAATTGCCAGAATTCCTACTTAAATTTTTCTTATGTCTTCCTTTCTCTTTTGTGACTTTGGTGATGTTAAGGGTAATTGTCCGGTGTAAAGTTTCATCAGGATTGAATTGTCTACAGGATATATCCGTGGGAAAGAGGGGTTTTTCAGTGGAGATGGGGTTAAATTACCTGGTATTATTTAAAAAGCGATCGGAAATTAAATAAAACAAGTTTTTTCCATTGAAAGTAAGGAGCAACATTAACACTTAAAACGAACAGAAATTATTACGTATATGAGGGTTTTACCTCCTACCCAACACCTATCTCTTTACGCTAAATTTTAAAGTTTATCCCAATTGTTTATGAACGACTCTTGAAACACAAGGTTTGGTTAATTAGAATAAAAAGAACATTTTTTTAAAAGTATTGAAAAACTTTAGCGTGAAAAGCGAGGTGTTGAGGAGGGGACAACTCTCCCGCATGTACCTATTAACGTTTATTCGTTTTTGTTACTATTGTCGTTTTGTCGTTTTGTTACTAAGTTTTGACGTTACTCCTTACTTTCAGTTGAAAAAATTTGTTTGTTGTATTTAATATGAGCTAAGAGACGACGATCTTTTTAAAACAAACGGGAAAAAAACACAAAGTTCTCATTTTGATTTATAATTCCCAATTTATATTCCTTCACCCCTAAAACTCTTTATATTTTTTTGTCCCTTTTTTCGCCCAAAACCCCTCTCACTTTCATTTTAATCGATTTTAACAAAAGAAACAAAAACATATTGACGATAATCGATTGAATCATATTCAATTCTGAACAACAAGAACAGAAGGTGACTGAAAAATCAAACAGTTCGTGGTAACGAACTGTAGTAAGGAGCGACCCGGCTCAATAGTAACCAAAACTCTAAAAAATGGAATTTTCATACCAATAGCTACATCATAAGAATCGCATTTTAATACTGGTTTTAAATATATAAGTTTAATCAAGTTTAGTCTTACCCATCAAAAGTTACGAGCCTGAGAAAATTTGCGTTATTTTGGAAAATAGGGGGAAACACCCCCTAAAAGTTATAGAATCTTAACGAAAATCACAACATCAGATTCAGCGTATCAGAGAACCATACTGTAGAAGTTTGGAGCTCCTATCTACAAAAATGTGGAATTTTGCATTTTTTGCCAGAAGGCAGATCACGGATGCGTGTTTATTTGTTTTTTTGTTTTTTTTGTTTTTTGTTTTTTTTCCCAGGGGTGATCGTATCGACCCAGTTGTCCTAGAATGTTGCAAGAGGGATCATTCTAACGGAAATGAAAAGTTCTAGTGCCCTTTTTAAGTGACCAAAAAAATTGGAGGGCACCTAGGCCCCCTCCCACGCTAATTATTTTCCCAAAATCAACGGATCAAAATTCTGAGATAGCCATTTTATTCAGCGTAGTCGAAAAACCTTATAACTATGTCTTTGGGGACGACTTACTCCCCCACAGTCCCCGTGGGAGGGGCAACAAGTTACAAACTTTGACCTGTGCTTCCATATAGTAATGGTTATTGGAAAGTATACAGGCGTTTTCAGGAAGTTTTTTTTTGGTTGGGGGGAGGGGTTGAGAAGAGGGGGATATGCTGGGGGAACTTTCCATCGAGAATTTGTCATGGGAGAAGAAAATTTCTATGAAGGGAGAGCAGGATTTACTAGCATCATTTAAAAAAACAATTAAAAAATAAATGTGAAAAAGCTTTTTAAGCTAGAAGTAAGGAACAGCAATAAAACTTAAAACAAACAGAAATTATTACCCATATGAGGGGTTCATCTCCTTCTAATACCTCGCTCTTTACGCTAAAGTATTTTTACTAATTTCAACTATTTTTTCTTCGGCTTTTGTGATTCAGGGGTCATTCTTAATAAATTGGGATAAAATTTAAGCTTTAGTGTAAAGAGCGAGGTACTGACGAAGGGGTGAATCCCCTCATATATGTAATAAAAACATGAGAATACAAAAGTTCTTTACGTAAGCTAATTTATAAGTTACGTAAATCTTTTACCAATAAAATAATTCGTAAAAAATTAAAAGTTCTAGTTGCCTTTTTAATTAACCAAAAAATCGGAGGGTAACTAGGCTTCGTCCCCCGCTCTTTTTTTCTCAAAATCATTCGATCAAAATTATGAGAAAGCCATTTAGCAAAAAAAAAAAAAATCCAAATTTCATTTTGATTATTCCTCTGTGCCAAAATCAAAACATGCATTGATTCAAAAACGTTCAGAAATTAAATAAAAAAAACAAGTTTTTTTAACTGAAAGTAAGGAGCGACATTAAAACTTAAAACGCACAGAAATTACTTCGTATATGAAAGAGGCTGCTTCCTCATCAACGCCCCGCTCTTTACGCTAAAGTTTTTTACTCTTTTAAAAAGAAGAATTGACAGAAAGAGTCAAACTTTAGCGTAAAGAACGGGGCGTTGATGAGGAAGCAGCCTCTTTCATATACGAAGTAATTTCTGTGCGTTTTAAGTTTTAATGTCGCTCCTTACTTTCAGTTAAAAAAAACTTGTTTTTTTTATTTAATATAATAAGAACCGTATTACCAATTTATTTGACCTGTGAAGAAACTTTTTTTAAGTCCTCAAATTTAAAATAATGTGTACAATACCCGATTTTACCCAATAATGTAATACCCAATAATACCAAATTTTACACACCTTTCCTCATATCGCTTTTGTGTCTTTTCGACCTTTTTTCTTCATTTAACCTATCTTCAGTGTAACTTATTGACTCTGTTTTGAATAATGAAACTGAAACATATCGATGTTAATTATTTTAACTATTTCATAATGATAGAATCAGAAGATAGTGGGGCAGTGGGTATCGATGGTATAACAAAATACCCAATAATACTCAATTTTGCATATGTTTCTTGATATGACATTTGTTTCTTGACAAATTTTATTTCCATTTAGCCTACCTTCAGTCTGACTTTGACGCTGTTTTGAATAACGAAACAGAAACAAATCGATAGTAATTATTTCAACTAGTTCATAATAATAGAATCTGAAGATATTGGGTATCGATGGTATAATAAAATACCCAATCATACCCAATTTTGCACACCTTTCTTCATATGACATTTGTTTTTTGACGACTTTATTCTCCATTTACCCGACCTTTAGTGTAACTTTGACTCTATTTTGAATAACAAAACAAAAGTATATCGATGGTAATGATTTCAACCAGTTCAGAATAATAGACTCAGAAGATAGTGACAAAAGTTACAAGTTTTTTTATTCCCAATCTATAAAACCTGCTTAGAAACTTTCTTATATAACCATCTGTTTAAAATCATCAAATTTTTAGTATGATACATGTTAACTTTCTCTCATATATCCTTTTGATTTTTGCGAATTTTATTTTTTTCTATTCTCCTCTATATTTTGAATCTTTTCTGAAAAAAATAACTATGATATTAAAAATTTTGTTCAAACATATTCAGGTCAGCATTATGGGGGAGGAGACAACTGAGAAGAGCATTAGTAGTTTTATTCCAAATCTAACGAAACCTTCTGACAAAACTTCAGCCCATTCTGAATTAAGAGAGTTGAGATTTTTCTTAGATATCGAAAAAAGAAGCAGCAGAAAAAGTCCAGTTGGAGTATTGCACATGAAATTGATGGAAGGACTTGAGCGCATGTGGCCACTTAGAACTGACATGCTCAGCAAACTTTTAAGCCGTAAGTGTTGCATATTTAATTAATTGGCAAGAATTTTTTTTATTAATAATTCTAGTAATTACCTTTTTTAATTAAGAAAAAAATATGTAATAAACTAGGAATATATTTGGTAGTGTATTATTAGAAATGACTGAGACCAAAACCTTAGAATTATATAGAATTGTTTGACCAATGTCCTTTTTTAATGGATATGTTTGAATTTTTTTTTCTTATGGACAGAACAAACGTTGTGTGGCTTTATCACATAAAAAGAAACAAGTTTTTTTTTAACTGAAAGTAAAGAGAAATATTAAAAATCAAAAATAACAGAAATTATTCTGTGCATGAAGGGTTGCCCCCTCCTCAACACCTTGCTCTTTATGCTAAAGTTTTTTTTTAGCACTTTTAATAAAGCTTCCTTCTCTAATTAAACGGACCCTGTGTTTTAGTAGTCGTTCTACAAAACTGGGACAAATAGTCAAAGTATGAGCAAGGTATTGAGGAGGGGACAACCCTTCATGTATAGAATAATTTATATTCGTTTTGAGTTTTAATGTTTCTCCTTACTTTCAGTTTTTAAAAAAAAGTTTTTTTTTATTTCTCTTCGTTTTCAAATAATTCAGGTAAATATGGCTCAGGCTCCATAAAATATTCCCTCCCCCTCATGGAAAATTTCATCCAACTTAAAGTTTAATTTCCCAGCAAGTTCCCTCCAGAAACTTCCATCATTGCTGAAAATCCTCCCTCCCCTTAAAATTTCTTGCAGATGATTCAGCCTGTAAAATTATCCTTAGCATACTTTCATTTGAAAACACTTTAATCTTTAATCGGTTTCTCAATCACTCCAGAATGTCCCCTCCCGTAATTTTTTTTCCGGGAAATCCAAACACGCGGAAAATAACTCCCGAAAAATTCCCCCAGAACGTCTCAACATGCAAAATTGAGCTGACAAAGACAATGTAAGACAATTAACCAGAATTTTGTATAGGAATTCTGTCAAATACCCCCTGTGTAAAATCTTCACTGGAATTTTACCCCCTCTCCTTTTCCATAAATTTCCTCTCCAAGGAAGATTTTTCCAATGTAAATCCACCCCAAGTAAAAATCTTCCTCCCAAAAATGTCTGCATACTTCCCAATAACAAATACTATCAAACTTCATAATTTGCAGGCCTCTCCTCACGGACTGTGGGGGTCATTTTCCCCCTAAAGACACAGTTATTTGATCTTTCAACTATACTGAACAAAATGGCTATCTCAAAATTTTGATCAGATAGCTTTGGGAAATAAATTCGCGTGGAGGGGGCCCAGTTGCCCTCCAATATTTTTGTCAATTAAAAAGGGCTGTATAACTTTTAATATAGGTTTGAACAGGTAGGCGCCCTTTCCCGATCTCTTAAGACCAATATTTCAATATGATCACCCCTGAAAAAAAAAAGAAAAAAAAGGATCCGTCTTCTGGTGAAAATAGCAAATTCCACATTTTCTTATATCAGAGCTTGAAACTTCTACCGTAGTGTTCTTGGGTACGCAGAATCTGATGGTGTGATTTTCACCAAGATTTATTGAATTTTAAGGTGTGTTTCTCCCTATTTCAAAAATCAGCCAAATTTTTTCAGGATCGTAACTTTTGATGGGTAACACCGAACTTGATGAATCTTGTACATTCAGAATCAAACAGTACGTGGTAACGAGCTGTCGTAAGGAGTGACCCAGCTCAATAGTTACCAAAAGTCTAAGAAACGGAATTTTGATAGTAACATTTAAGTCAAAAGAATGATATTTTTATGGTGTTTTTAAATATATAATTTTCCATCAAGTTTAGTCTTATCTATCAAAAGTTACGAGCTTGAGAAAATTTACCTTAATTTAGAAAATAGGTGGAAACACCCCCTGAAACTCATAGAATCTTAACGAAACTTACACACATTACAAACTTGCACAATCTTCTTCTTGTTCGAGAAGAACTTCCGTAACTTTTATTTGTTCTTCAACTTTGGCTTCTTTTTGTTTGTTGTTTTTTATATTGTTGGCTTTTCGTGTTGTTTGAATTTATCTAACTTGTTTTGCTGGCAGTTTTTTCTTCTTCTAATTTATCTCATAGTGCTAACGAAGGGAGGCAAACAGTTAATTTTTTGAAGGAAAATTGATGAATAATTTAGATATTTGAAATGAAATGAAGTAAGCTAAGAAAAACTAGCTGGGTTAGAAGGAGAAAACAAATTACTTAAGGAAATGAGTAATAGGCAAAGAAGCGGAGTGGATTTATAAATATTAAAAATGAATAAAGGGTGAGTCTTGCTGATAGTAAGTAATTCCAAAAATAAAGATTAAGAATCTTTTGTACGATTTGAAGTTTCCCATTGACAATGATTCCTGTGTTGGTGCGCTGGATTTAGGATCCTTTGTCCGAGAGAGAGAGAGGGTTCGAATCCTAGTGTATTCAATTATTTGGTTTGGGACGGGGTTCGTGGCGTGACTCTATAAGCTCAGCCAGAGTTGACCCAACACTAAATGGGTACCTGGAGAAATCTGGGGAAGGTAAAGAGGAAGGGTGCGCAAATCAGACATTAAGGGTCTAGTGCCGCATCCTTTACCTTTTTTTCTTTTATTTCTTCCTTCCTTATTGTTTCGTTATACCATTTCTATTTCGTTGCAGTCCTTCCTTTTACACTACTACTGTGCATTTAATTTGATTACTCTTCGTGCTAACTTAGAGAATAAAGTATATTCTATCCTTTTTTATTGTATTCCATGTTGTTTATATTTCCTTTTACACTCCTTCCTTTTACACTACTACTGTGCATTTAATTTGATTACTCTTCGTGCTAACTTAGAGAATAAAGTATATTCTATCCTTTTTTATTGTATTCCATGTTGTTTATATTTCCTTTTACACTCCTTCCTTTTACACTAATACTGTGCATTTAATTTGATTACTCTTCGTGCTAACTTAGAGAATAAAGTATATTCTATCCTTTTTTATTGTATTCCATGTTGTTTATATTTATTTCTTGAGTTCTGTTCTACTCTACTACTTTTTATTATTCTAAAGAATAATAGGAAGCAATTCTATTACCATAATTTATATCTATTCTATATTATACTATTCTGTTTTGTATTCTATTATATATATATATTCTATTCTATTCCATATTCTTCTATTATACATATTTTTATGTTCTGTTCTACGTTATCATGGTTTTTTAACTTATTCGTAGCATGGCTCGCATAGTCTTGTCTATTATATAATGAACTTCAAGTCTATAGTAAACTTATGACCTATTCTAAATAATTTTTATAATCTATATATTCTTATTTTTCTATACTATTCTTTTTTTTACCTTTTTATTTGAAGCACTTATTGATATTAAATGTCCAAGAGGTAATTGGAAACCATGAGCTCATATTATATTCATATTTTTCTTCTTCTCTGTATATTCTAATATTTTGTTATTTATTACGATTTTTTTATCTTTTATTTACAGTGCCAAGGGTTCATAGCATACTATACTACTGCTACTACTGCCAGAGGAAACACAGCTACGCACGCTTCCCCTCCCAATCTGTCGAGAGCTTCCCTCTTTTATGCTCTCAAGCAGCTCAATTTCTGTTAGGTCCCTTATCATGACCTCCCAGCCCATTCGAAGATGATCGGCTTTTTAATTTTGCCAAAAAAGGTGGTTAACAAAAAAAGAATGATCTTTAAAACACAAAGAGAGAGATAACTCTCACAACAAAGAAAACAAAAGGGGACTTGGACCTGTTCTAGGTCCTGTTCCCGTTCTCCTCCTTATAAAAAAAGTGACATAGCTTTTTGTCATGGCCAGCCAGTTCAGCTTTAGATCTTTCAGAATGATTTTTGGAAATCCAGTGCAAATGCTGTGATGTTTTCTAGGCTCTAACATCCTCGGGCCGTCTTTACGGTTGCCAGCCTATGGTGCAACCGTATGCGGAATGTGGTGCAACCGTTTGCCATCGTCGTCATTCAATACTTGGCCGAGCGGTGTGCCATGCACTGGTGAAGAGTAGACAATTTTATTATAGTATTATTAGTATGTTTGGATGATGAAAGAACATCAGAATACAAAAAAAAGATCGTTCGGAAGAGAGTGTTATGTTTAAAAATCGTGATTTTAAGGGTGCATTTCAAGTTTTATTGCGCCATCATCTGCATTGTAATGACAAAAAATTAGCTATTACTTTTACTTAACACCAGAATTGTTTGATTGTGTATTGGATCACAAAAGAGATTACTTAGCTTCTAAACCATATAATAGACACAAAAAGAACATGTATTTGCTCGCTTGAGTGATTTTTGACCATTCAAGTCACGTTTCCTCTCATCGTTTAAAGCAAAGCAGTCGCTGTTACATGCGAAAAACGTCCCAGAACCATTTATCACCGTTATGATGACCGTCATACAACTTACAGCGCCGCTATTTGACGTTATGGTGACACTACATGCCCTGGGAAACGTACTCCAGTAGCTTGTGTATACAACGTCTTGATGACGTCGCTCACGGCCACATTATGATCCCTAGATAATGACACAGCTTTTCTATGAAGCCGCAGCCTTAGGAACAGTTGATCATTAGAAATATTCTCTTTTTGGTTGGCACTTTTAATAGCTCATAGGGCGTTAAAAAAATTAATAATTTAACTAATTAATTAAAAATTAATTATTAAGTTAATTAACAATTATCATTTTAGAATCATTGGCTTCGAATGAACCAAAATTTAATTACTTTTTTCATTTTGCAACGTGAAAAATAAATGAAGCTGCAGAATTTCATCAATATGTTCTATTAAGTCCCTTTTCTTCCTATCTTTAGTTCCTTTATTTTCCTATCGATGCTTCTAATTGGTTATGTCATCCTAGTTTGACTGAACTAGTTTTGGTTATTAAAGACCCTGTTTTTACCCTAGTAGATATTAGGTCGTATATCTAAAAACTATATGGGATGCGAAAAATTCTTAAGTCACCTTTCGACTAAGTGTGTCTTGACAAGGGAAGGCTCATCTGTAATGAAAATTTGGAAGGAGGCCTCTACCGCCCTCTGGAATTTTCGCTCTTCCTAGATTTTGAAAAATATATTTTTTGGGGTGTTTTCATTGAAAAATGCCTTTCTTTCTTTCAAAATCCTTTTTTTTTTCAATATCTTATTTTGGCATTTCCCCCACTGTCCCTGCTCTGAAAATTTTATGCTCTTAAACGCTTATGATTGATTCTTTGACAGTTTCATGACTTTTAGACTATGTTGTCTTAATAGCTCATAGACCGTTAAAAAAAATTTATAATTTAACTAATTAATGAAAAATTAACTATTTAGTTAATTAAAAGTTATCATTTTAGAAACATTGACTTCGAGTCACTAGTTCAGATTGAAGCTGTGACCATTGGTCGTTGCAAAGAGGTGGAATCTTTAGCGGCTGCTAAGGCTTTTCAAGAGGCTAAAAATGCTCTACAGCCCTCTTCATGTGGTTCAAGTGCTAATTTGATGCATGAAGATGGTGCTTTGAATTTTGGTTGCTCGGAGGACAGCTTTGGAGCAATACCTTTGAAAAAGAGAGGGAATCTGAAGGGTGGCATCAACGTTACTCTACAATTTAGGACGTATCAGTCGGACGGACTTATATTCTATTTACCGGTATGATTTTTATGCTCCAAAATAGAGTATCATATAACCAGTGGTGCCATTTCGGGGAGGTGGGCAATTGTCTTCCTATATCCCCATAGATTTTGAAAATACCATCATTGGTGTTTGTACTAAAAAAAAAAAAAAAAAAAAAAAAAAAAAAAAAAAAAAAAAAAAAAAAAAAAAAAAAAAAAAAAAACGCCCCTCACCCTTTTGATTTTGGATTTTTTTTTGTCTCTTTTTTTTTAAATAAATAAGTTTCTTGAAACTATAAAATATGAGAAACTGGTGCTATTAAAAAAAAAATTGCTAGAGCTAGCTAACATTTCACTCTTACTCATCTTTAGTTTTTGGCTTTTTTCCGGAAACTAAGGACATACCCTTCATTATTGTAGATATGACCTTAATGAAGAAGTTGCGACTTAAAAAAAAGTAAACTGTGACTTTACCCTCAAATGGCTTTGGAACATATCCCACACAAAGTTTTCTTGACATACTATGTCTTTTAAATTATTAATAAAACAAAAAAAAAAACAAGTTTTTTTCTAACTGAAAGTAAGGAGCGACTTTAAAACTTAAAACGAGCAGAAATTATTCTGTATATGAAAGGGGCTATCCCCTCCTCTATTATAAATAGGCCCCGCTATTTACGCTAAAGTTTGACAATTTGTCACAACTCTACTTTTTAAAACAATAAAAAATATTTAGCGTAAAGAGCGGGGTATTGAGGAGGGGACAGCCCCTTTCATATACAAAATAATTCCTTCTATTTGTTTTAAGTTATAATGTCGCTCTTTATTTTCAGTTTCAAAAAGTTTTTTATTTTTTTTAAGTCCTGAATATATTTGAATTAATACATGTTTTGAATTTGGCTCACCATACATGAATAATTAAAACGAAATTCACATGTTAATTTTATTTTTTCTAAACTAATAATAACCTTATAATATCCTAAGTTTGATTTTCGTTACAGTTGTTTAAGAATGACTCCTAAATCACAGAGGCTATTTAATTAGAGTAAAGTAGCCTCTTTTAAAAATTAAAAAAGAAACTTTAGCGTAAGTGTGGGCTATTAAGGAGAGGGCAACCCATCTCGTATATGTAATATTTTCTGTTCGTTTTAAGTTTTAATGTTGTTTCTTACTTTCAGTCGAAAAACTTATTTTTTATTTGATTGCTGATTGTTTTCTAAATAATGTCGGGAAATCCAGCTCCACCTTCAAGGAAAATTCCCCTCCTTCACGAGAAATTGTTAATTGCGTAGCGGGTAATTTCGCAATAAAAAAACCTAATCTTCTAAGATCTACAACTCTAAATCATAACCTTAATTTCCATTTGTTGAAATTAAAATCTAGATTATGATCTCACTATCCCAATTTGTTGAATTTAAAATCTAGATTATGAATTCATTGTCCCACTTTGTTGGATTTAAAATCTAACTTATGAACACACTATCCTAATTTGTTGAATTTAAAATCTATATTATCAACTCACTATGCCAATTTTTCGAATCTACAGCGTGATTATGAACTCACTCTCCCAATTTTTAATTTGAAGTTTAGATTGTAAACTAACTATCCCAATTTGTTGAATTTAAAATCTAGATTATGAACTCGTCGTCTCAATTTGTTGGATTTAAAATCTAAATTATGAACTCACTATACTAATTTGTTAAATTTAAAATCTTAATTATGAACTCACTGCCTCAATGAGCTGGATTTGAAATCTAGATTATGAGGTCACTATCCTAACCTGGTGAATTTGAAATCTACATTATAAGCTTACTTTCCCAATTTGTTGAATTCAAAATCTAGACTATGAACTCACTGTCTCAGCTTGTTAGATTCAGTTTTTTAGATCAGTTTGTTAGATCTAGATTAGGAACTCACTATCCTAATTTTTAAATTGAAAATCAAGAATATGAACTCATTATCCCAAACTGTTGAATTTAAAATCTAGAATATTAATTTACTGTCATAATTTGTTGGATTTAAAATCTATATTATCAACTTAATATCCTAATTTGTTGAATTTAAAATCTAGATTATGAACTCACTATCCCAATTTGTTGAAAGTATAGCTAGATTATGAAATCACTATCCCAATTTGTTAAATTTGAAATTTAGATTACAAACTCACTATTCCAATTTGTTAAATGTAAAATCTAGATTATGAACTCACTATCCCAATTGTCAGTGAAATAGCATTATAATTATAAAGATGATCAACGGGAAGATAGATTTTACAATTTACATTTTGAATTTAGAATCCTGCTTGTTAATGCAAAAGGGCTCTGGCAGGGGTGCAGAGTATATTTGATTTGATATTTGATAGTTAGATGCATTGTTACTTTTTGAAGAAGAGAGCTATATAGACCATGAAG
Source organism: Artemia franciscana (assembly GCF_032884065.1). Classification (NCBI taxonomy): domain Eukaryota; kingdom Metazoa; phylum Arthropoda; class Branchiopoda; order Anostraca; family Artemiidae; genus Artemia; species Artemia franciscana. The sequence continues at coordinate 43,974,014 of NC_088879.1, read as the reverse complement.
AGCCATATTGATACTGACTAGCCTGTAGGCGTTAAATTCCTAGGAACAGGCAGCTAGAGTAGGCTATTTACACTTTTCACAAGCCAAGGAATTTTCTAATTTGGCTTGATTTCCTGTTAATGTATTAAAAAAAAAGTACTAAATAGAATCAAAAGAAGATAAATTGCATCAGAAAAACGAAGAAAGAATGGAATAATAATAATGTTTGCCTTAGTGGCGAGCTACTAAAAGTGTTCAACACCAATAGTCGGAGTCACATGAACTTCAGCGTCAAAAAACCACCAAAATCAGCAACAACAACAATAAAAACAACATGTAGAAGGGCTCAAGTTAAAGAAAAATTTTGACCTAATGCTTCCTTTTCCAAACAAGTTCACCTCAAGAAAAATTATATCCTATCTACTGCTAAAACGGCAAATTCCAAATTTATTGACTAGATGCTAATAAACAAGAACAGGCTATTGGGATTACTTTTCTGTGATAGATCATAGTCATGTTTCTGAAATAAACGTCTACTAAACACAGTCTACTTTTCCAGAAATGTTTTATCTGGCCCATTTCATAATTTTATTTAAAATCATTATCTCTTTTAGTAATAACAATATCAATTTCCAAAAACAGCAATTTACTAAAACAGCTCTATATCTCAGTAAACGAGAAAGTATTATCGGGATGGCTTTTCTGTAATAGATAGTAGTTGATATACTTGATGTTTCCGAAATAAACCTCTACTATACATGGTCTACTTTTCCAAAAATGTTATATCTGGAAAATTTTTGAAATTTATTTTAAAATTGATTTTAAAATTGAATTTTTTGGCCTTTTTTCTGCAACTAACGGTAAATTTATGATTTTTTTTAGGTGACCATAGAGGAAAACAGGAAATTAATTGGAGATATTTGTTGATGGACGAGTAGTAGGAAAATCTAGACTGGGACCAATACTGAAGCACAATCGACTTATCTATTTGGGAAGAATCCCACGTGACCTGAAAAGAGATGAGAAAATGGTATGCAAAAAACCTTCTTTTTTTCAGTAAGTGTACCTAAATACCTATCTGTATTTGGGTGTGGAGGGTAGGGTAGAATTACCCCCTGCAACTGTTCTGAGTTTTCTCAGTCGTTTCCCAGGAAACTTGAAACGGAGAAGTTTTCCTTTTAGCTTTGTTGCCTACCTATATGCATAAATTTACACAAATTACTGCGTGGGGAGGGGGATGAAATGACCCCTTATATTTTTCTAACTCTGTCAGTTCTTTGCTTGAAAAAATCAAACATTGTTATCAGAAAATGTTGTTTTTCATGTTCTAATCTCCCCTCCCCCCTTAGGAAACGTCTTCTGACTCCTCGCAAACGTCAGACTGGAATGCACATATGTGAGTTCTACTGCTCCTGCTACTAAAAACTCGCAGAAGTGCCAAGCCGCCTGAGGCCAACACAACTGTGAACGCCTCTCCACCGTAATCTATTCAAAGCTTTCCACTTTACTCCCTCCCATGAAGTTCCAATTTCCTTTTAATCCATCATTATGACCTCTTCCTAATTCAATCAGGGACCACCTGGCTTTGTTTTATCCTAATTGAAGGCCAAAAAGAACAATCAGTCATCCTTAATCCCTAGTATGTGCCCTAGCCATCTCTGTCTTCGATCCATTTTAGCCTTAAAAAGTGGGATAGAACTTCACTTTTTAAATAAAATTTTCTTTGAAACACAGTCAGTCATTTGGATACCTAAGACTGTCTATATGTGTTTATTCCTCTGACGAATGCCCTGATGAAGGTAGGATGGGCATGAAAGGCTGGAGCTGTTCCGCTGTTTTGAGATGGTTTGTATCTCCATTCTGTCATAAGCTACATCTGTTTGCATCCTTACCTATTGATAGGAAATCTCGCTTGCGTGGCCTCATAGTGGCATTGGGGTGGACTGTCTATGAGTTTGTTTTACCAGAATCTTGACTGAAAAATGGGGAAGAACAAATTTCCTGGACTTAGATTATTCTGATAACCTAATTATCCTTGATGAAAGTGTGAGCGAAATGAATGAGCTTTTAGAGGTTTTGCAAGTTCAGGGTGCTAGAACAAGTTTGAAAATCAGTGCTACAAGACTAAGTCACTAAGCCTAGGAATACGTCAATATGAAAAGGTGACGTTGAGTAACGAAGAGATTAATTTGATGGACAGCTTCACTTACCTTGGTAGTACTATTAGCGAAGACGGTGGGTGCCTTGAAGATGTTAAGAGTAGAATAGCCAAGGCTCAGGGTGTCTTTTCACAGTTGGAAAAAATCGTAAGAATAGGAAAATAAGTCTGGAAACCAAGATTAGAATATTGGAGGCTATAGTGATCACAGTGGTCAAATATGGTTATGAAGCATGGGCGCTCCTAAAAATGGAGGGAGATTTGCTAGATGTTTTCCAGAGAAATTACCTACGGGTTCTTTTGGGTATCTGACTGACGGGATAGTATTTCAAACATTAGGCTCTGTGAAAAGTGTAGTTTAATCCAATTTTCTAGACCTTCGTTAAGAGAAAAGTTGAGAGGGCTAGGGCACGTTATGCAGACGAATGATCGTAGGTTGCCAAAGATTGTCCTTTTTGGCCAATCGTCTTGGGCTAAACGGAAAGCTTGTCTTCCATGGTTGGAGTGGAAGGATGTCTTAAGGAAAGACTCAAGGGAAATTGGAACTTCCTGGTAGGGGGTAAAGAGGGAGTCTTTTAATATATCAGAATGGAGGAGGAGCGTGCGTTTTGTGTAGGCCTCAGACGGCTTGGTGCTGTGGCTTAGTAGTTGCATTGTGGGTTATTAGTTGCGGTAGTTTGTTTGTTTTGGTGAGCTTTTTTGGGCTGAATAGCCTCCTCCTAGTTGAGTTATCTATTATGAGCTATCTCACCATTGTAGTACAATATTCTCAGGCATGAATATATAATAAGTCGTAGGTAATAGGCTCGAAAATACTTGTGCGCGGCTTCGACTCTTTTGTTGATAGGAGAGCATCGCCATGAGTAAAAAACTATATAGGGATTAATATTTGCCCAGAATTATAGAATGCTTCCATTCAACTTGAGGTTTCAGAGGCTTCTTTTCTTGAGGTCAGAAAAATATCAATAATTTGCTTAATATGAAAATTGTGACTTTCAACGTTACAATCTTAAGATTAACTACCGTGTCGACGTTCTCACTGAAAAATCCAGGCGTTTTGAACTACACTTGCAAGTAGTATTTGGAGTTCTCTCCACTATAAGCCGACCTTTAAAGGGGGAAGTTAACATCTGAGCAAGTTTTACACAGTTTCAGAACAAAATATGCTTTGAAATTGAACTTTCTGGGAATATCGAAAAATCTTGAAGAAATTTGAGTCCAAAAAAGGCTATTTTTCTTTATAACTTTGAACACACGAAACTTTTCTGACCCTTTCCACAACTGATAGATCGTTGAATGTCATCTATTCCACTTCTCAACTGTTTTTTTTTACATCAGCTGTTGAATTCCTGTATATTTTTTCTTCTTTTTGTAGTTGAAGACATGCTTCCGAGGTTGTATTAAGGAACTGTATTTGGATAAAACTGAAATCTACCTTTCATCAAGCAAAAATGTTTTAAACAACGTAAATAAATGCATCACTTCTATTGAAGAAGCAGCATATTTCCCGACTAACAGCTATGCAATACTTGGTAAGAATTAATCTGAAGATCATTTATTTATTCTTTATAACTTACGCATAAGCTATGCGCTTTCTATGCTATTTTTTCAAAATGTGTTACGTTTCGATTCAGAAGTGTTCAATCATCAAAAGCGCTAATTCCTTTTGTAGATGGCACTGATTCATAATTTCTAGATTTAATCATTGAAATTTCGATTTTGTGATTTAAAAAAGTGTAGTTTTAAATTAGTTGAGTATTGATCAACTTTAATATTTAATTTTTTAGAATTGATACTTATTTTAATATGTTTTTAATTAGATTTAAATAGTTTCAATACAACAATTCTAAAAACAAATTTGTATCTAAAAAAATACATTTTCAATCAACTTAACAATCCTAACAAAAATGAAAAGAAGAGAAATTGAGCATCGTCAATATCAGGGTCATTTGTGGATCGTCTTTATATTCATTCACCGTCATTTTTTTATTTTACCTAATGTCATTTCATACTCCACAGAAATTAATTGGAGCAAGACAAGTGTTTCATTACTACCACTGGCATCTCATTACAATGAAGTCTAGCTGTCTGAGGCCAAACAAGCCAAAAGCACTCCTTCTACACTTTCTGCTCCAGTGTTTTATTCTTTACCCCATTCTCCCGGTTTAAGTATGCCCTCTTTTAGAAACTCACCTGTTTCATGGCTGGGATATTCATTTAAAATTTTCAGGAAGTGCTTTTTTTGGGGGGGGGGGGATTAGGGGACTTTGAACTTCGCGCTTTGAGAAAGGTTTCATAATGTTTTTGGCCGGTCCTATAAAAAAGGTATATGCCATACTTTTTCTTTGTTATCCCTATCGAGTTCTTTGACTAACTTACAACATCCTTTATTTAAGCAACAAAAATTCTTTTCGAGTAATCATCAAAAATTTGTTAATCTTGTTACAATCCTTTTCTGTGTATTATCTTTTCTGTGTACTAATCAAATGCAAGGCTTAACTTCAGGGTGTTTGAAGAAGATGACAAGGGTTCAAAGCCATAATCAACACCGTTAAAAACACTGAATACGTCACTCTTAACCAAGGTTTTGTAAAAATGGTTTCAAGGTTTGGTTGTTTGCAATAAAAAATCCTGAATACTACTCTTGTAAGGACTTTTGTTACAGGGCTTATGAAGCTCATGATAAACTCATAAGACTCTTCGAAGTCAAAATTACATTCCTATAGTTGCCTGACTGCACCAGCAAAATTATCATTTAAACCCACCTTTAGGATTAACCGGAAAAAATAGGTGATCTTCAAAACATAAAGTTTCAAAAAAGTATAAAGATGAGTATAAAAGGACTGTAATTATAACACAGAGCTAATAATAAATAGAAAAAATAAACAAGTAATAATTAATAGTCAATAAAATTATTAAAAGTTAAAATAATTTTTAAATAATGAGTAGGGAAAAAATCATTTAAGAATTAAAATAATAATAGTCAAAATAATAGCTAGAATTAAATAGCTAAAATAGTAACGTAGTTTAGAAAATAGTAAAAAAACAACAAAAGCTTAAAAGGTGTTTAAACGAAAGTTTTCATATAATCTATCACTCGGTTAGTTCTTGTACAAGCTCCTTCTGTTCTTCATTAGACATAAAGCTTTTCACTAATATATCAATCTGCGAGCCTAAATATTTTCCCTGAGAGACTATCAGTAACTTCATGAATTGTTTTTCTAAAATAATTCCATCCATTTTCCACTTTGTCAAATTTTAAAATCTCTAGTTTTGTATTCAATTGTTTCTGAAAAATTTCTTTAAATTCTCATCCTAGAGTCTACCTACATCGTGACTTCCCGGGGGGTAGTTACTCTTCTGAATTTTCAACTTTAAATTAACCCTAGATACCTTTAAATTAAACAAAGCCCCGTTTTCTAGGCCAAAATTACGTTTTTTTTCTTATTTTTGGAAGTCATCTGTCTTTATTTATTGTTATATTGTATGTTTAATACCTTTTGATCTTTCCCATTGTCATTACGGATTACTTGTATTAAAGCTGGTATCTATTGCTTGCTAGTATTTTAATATTCCTATCTGCCTAACTTGCCTTGAATTGTCAGCCTTAGGCACAGTGTCACTTTATTCATTATTTACTAATCCTTTTTTTTTACTTTTTTCAAGAATAGTCGAATCAAACGGTTTTAGTTAATAGCCATAGGCTCTTCCTCAGCTATATCAAGATATGAAGCTAGACAAACGGTACACTATCTCCTTTTAGATTGGTCCAGACTTGGCAGATAAGCGGTAGACTATTTGCATATGTAATCGGAGCAAGAACGTTAAGCCTGATTTTGATCAGAACAATTATTTTGCTTAAAATTAAATATTTTAAGTTTGGACCAAGGCCTCCAACCTCAAATTGGTCAAGTTCGCCCTTTCTCGATAAATATGTTTCTTAATTTGAAAATTCCCAATCTGAAAAATCATTATGATTCTCGTTTTTATGGCACTTGGTATTAACCAAGTGACATATAGCAATCGCCAATTCTGTCGGTCTGTCGGTCTGTCTGTCGGTCCCGGTTTTGCTACTTTAGGCACTTCCAGGTAAGCTAGGACGATGAAATTTGGCAATCGTATCAGGGACCGGACCAGATTAAATTAGAAATAGTCGTTTTCTGGATTTGGCCATCTGGGGGGGGGGGAGTGGGGGGCCGGTTAATTCGGAAAAAATAGAAAAAATGAAGTATTTTTAACTTATGAGCGGGTGATTGGATCTTAATGAAATTTGATGTTTGGAATAATATTGTGTCTCAGAGCTTTTATTTTAAATCCCAATCGGATCTGATGACATTGGGGGGAGTTGGAGGGGGGAAACCTAAAATCTTGGAAAACACTTAGAGTGGAGGGATCGGGATGAAACTTTATGGAAAAATAAGCACAAGTCCCAGATACATGATTGACATAATCGGAACGGATTCGCTCTATTTTGGGTGGTTGGGGGGGGGGGGGTAATTCTGAAAAATTAAAAAAAATGAGGTATTTTTAACTTACGAACGAGTGATCGTATCTCAATGAAATTTAATGTTTAGAAGGATACAGTGTCTTAGAGCTCTCATTTCAAATCCCGACCGGGTCTGGTGACGGGGAGGGGGGAGTTGGGAGGGGGAAACCTAAAACTTGGAAAACACTTAAGAGTGGAGGGATCGGGATGAAACATGGTGGGAAAAATAAACACAAGTCCTAGATAGATGATTGACATAAACGGAACGGATCCGCTCTCTTTGGGGTAGTTGGGGGGAGGGTTATTTCTGAAAAATTAGAAAACATGAGGTATTTTTAACTTACGAACGGGTGATCGAATCTCAATGAAATTTGATATTTAGAAGGATATCGTGGCTCAGAGCTCTTATTTTAAACCCGACTGGATCTGGTGACATTGGGAGGGAGTTGGGAGGGGGAAACCTAAAACTTTGGAAAACCTAAAACTTGGAAAACACACGTTGGGAGTGGAGGGATCGGGATGAAACTTGATGGGAAAAATAATCACGAGTCCTTGATACATGATTGACATAACCAGAACGGATCTGCTCTCTTTGGGGTAGTTGGGGGAGGGGTTAATTCTGAAAAACTAGAAAAAATGAGGTATTTTTAACTTACGAACGGGTGATCGGATCTAAATGAAATTTGATGTTTAGAAGGATATTGTGTCTCAAAGCTAATTAAGGTAATTTTGAAAATTGAGGTATTTGTAACTTACGAAAGGGTGACCAGATCTTAATGAAATTTGATATTTAGAAGGATCTTGTGCTTTAAAGTTCTAATTTCAAATTCCGACCAGATCCTTCGACATTCGGGGGAGTTGGAGGGGGAACCGGAATTCTTGGAAAACGTGAAAATTGGGGTATTTTTATCTTACGAATAGATGATCGGATCGTAATCAAATTTGATTTTTAGAAGGAATTCATGTCTCAGAGCTCTTATTTCAAATCCCGACCAGATCTTTTGACATTTGGGGGAGTTGGAGGAGGAAATCTTGGAAAAACACTTGGAGTGGAGGAATCGGGATGAAGGTTGGTGGATAGTATAAACAAATGTCCTTGATACGTGATTGACAGAGTCGTACTGGATTCGCTCTCTTTGGGGGAGTTGGGGGTTGGGGCTCAGTGATTTGGCGATTTTGTTGCTTCTGGACGTGCTAGGACGATGAAAATTGGTAGGCGTGTCAGGGAGCTGCACAATTTGACTTGATAAAGTCGTTTTCCCAGATTCGACCATCTGGGGGGCTAAAGGGAGAGGAAAAATTCGAAAAAATTAGGTATTTATAACTTACGAGTGTGTGATCGGATCTTAATGAATTTTGTATATTTAGAAGGACATCGTGACTCAGAGCTCTTATTTTAAATCTTGACCGGCATTAAGCCTCTTATTTTCCTTTTTAAATCAATCTATTGATTCATAGAATTTTGTTAGAGCTCATACTATATGATCTCTTGGCTCTTAGCTCTTCTCGCCTCGTCACAAGTGCCATATGAGCTCTTAGCTCTTGTTCTTTTTATTTAACCATTTTGGATGCTTTTCGACTTTTCAAATACCTTTGTAGGTTACTTTGATATAAGCTGATATTCGTTTTCAACTAATATTGTTACTTTTGATCCGATTCACTTGGCTCTATGTCACTTTATACTAATGCTAATACATCAAAAGTTATAAGTCCAAAGGTAATTTTAGTTGAAAAACATCCGGGCACAGCTATTTTCTACGGAGGGTAATGGACACAAGAACAGGAACTTTACAGAGAAGAAAAGTGGAGATATCAGAATATGGGTGCTACTGACTTCTCTCCAACTGCCTTCTCAGAGAAGCTGGAATTGAGAGATAAGTGCAGTTTTGACATTTTTAACTTTTTCTCTTTTTACGCATAAGAATATTAAAGAATTTTGTTTATAAAAGATCGGAAAACTAAGCTTTCCAGTTAGAATGAACTGGTATTCTTTTCTTTATATCGTGAATAAGTCATAATTTGGTAAACTTAAAAATGGCAAACATGAAAAAGTTTCAGGAGAAAGGGTGTTTTTGAAGTCCTCACCCCTTAATTTTGGCTTTTTAGAACTTTACCAAATTTCACTTTATTGGATATATTGCTTTTTCGGTGGTCAAGTATAATTAAGTTTTAAATTTTCGTTCAAGTCATGAACGAAAAATATTCTTTCATGTCAATCTATTTCAGTAAAAAAAGATATGACGAAGGAAACGCTGTCGAAAGCTTTCCCGCAGTTACTCACAGTCAAGGACATTTTTGGGTCTTTCTTCCTGAAACCAAAATTTTTCTACCATCATTTAATTTTCACTTTCAGCTCCTCATTAATGCCAAGCTCGAGTGGTTCCTCTTGTAATAAAATATTACCAAATTCTGTTTCATCAAATGATTTATGATACATGATGATATTTCCATTGCCAGAATATCTTCAAATCTGATTTTGAAGTCATCGTGTAGGGTAATTGATTGTTCAACGTATTTCTGAATATTCACCGGCTCAATAGTGAACGAATCTTTCAAAATGGAATTTTGATACTAACAGATACAGCAAAAGAATCAGATTTTTATACTGATTTTCATGAAATTTAGTCTTACTTATCAAGAGTTACGAGCCTGAGAATATTTGCCTTATTTTGGAAATAGGGGGGAAAACCCCCTATAATAGAATCGAAAATCACACCGTCGCATTCAGCGTATCAGAGAACCCTATTGTAGAATTTTCAAGCTCCTATCTACAAAAATGTGGAATTTCGTATATTTTGCCAGAAGACCAATCACGGGTGCGTGCTTTTTTTTTCTTTTTTTTTTCAGGAGTGATCGTATCGACCAGTGGTCCTAGAATAGTGCGGGAAGGCTCATTCTACTGGAAATTAAAAGTTCCTAGACCCTCTCCTACCCTTCTTTTTTTCCCAAAGTCAACGAGTAAAAATTCTGAGATAGGCATTTTGTCCAAAATAGTCGATAAACCTAACAATGGGAGGAGAGAATTTCAATGAAGGGGGTGCAGGATTTTCTAATATTATTAAAAAAAATGAAAAGATAAATATGAAAAAGTTTTTTTTTTTTATCTGAAAGTAAGGAGCAGCATTAAAACAAAACGAACGTAAATTATAACGCATATGAGGGGTTCATCTCCTCCTAAATACCTGCTCTTTACGCTAAAGTGTTATTAGTAATTTAAACTATTACTTCTACGGCCTTTGTGATTTACGGGTCATGTTTAAAGAATTGGGACAAAATTTCAGCTTTAGTGTAAAGAGTAAGGTATTAAAGAGGGGGCAAACCCCCTCATATACGTAATAAAAATATGCGAATATAGAAGTTCGTTACGAAAGTTAATTCGGAAGTTACGTATATTTTTTATTAAGAAATTAAAAGCTCTAGTTGCCTTTTTAAGTAACCAAAAGATTTAAGGGCAAGTAAACCTCCTCCCCCACTCCTTTTTTCTCAAAATCGTCCGCTCAAAACTAAGAAAAAGTCACATAGCCGAAAAAAACATGCATATTTCGCTCCAAGTATTCATGTGCAGAGAGCCAAAATCAAAACATACAATAATTCAAAACGTTCAGTAATAAAAAAATAAAAGAAGTTTTTTTTAACTGAAAGTAAGGAGCGACATTAAAACTTAAAACGAACAGAAATCACTCCATATGTAAAGGGGGCTGTTCCCTTCTCAACGCCCCGCTCTTTACGCTAAAGTTTGACTCTTTCTCTCAAATTTACTTTTTAAAACAGTGAAAACCTTGCTAGTGCTGGTGAAAGAAAAAGAGTAAAAATAAAACATTTTAACCTCTTTTCAGAATTACCAAAGCAAGGGATTTCGTCGTTATTTTTAATATTAAAATAAATATAAATAGCAATTGTAATTTCGAACGTCAAATTCGAATGACTTCTTTTCGTTCTGTTTTTTTTTTTTTTTTGTTTTTTTTTTTTTTTTTTACTTACTAAGGGGACTTGAAGGAAGAACAAATAACAGAGGGAGTTGCAAACCTCCAGTTAAGGGTTTTGACCATGGAGATTATAACGGCACCGCCTTTATCCTTCCCAGCCTTTCGTATACAGATATGGCGCCAGAAAGTACCATTATTTGTGCAATATGACGCTCCAAATGACGCTATCAAGACGAATTTATTAAAAAAAGAATGTAGACATGAAGGTTATCTTTCAAATGAGCCCTTAGTCAGCTGTTGAGGATATCCCTGTGCCTCATTAGCGGCACAGAAAAAACAGAAAAAAAATTAGAAAGTCATCAGATCAAAAAAAAAGGTCAGTGCTGCTCATCGAAAAAGCGATTGTTCTGGCAATTCGAAGTGAATGGCTGCTATTTTCCTGAATGAGGTTTCAACTACCACGATTTCATTGGCTTGCTTTTCATCTCACAACACCCTTTACTATTAAGATTAGCCGAAATAATAGTTTCTATTCGTAAATATCCTCCAAATGACCATGTTTTTCTCATACACAGTTTTTTCGTGGCACTTTGTATTCACGAAGTGACATATAGCGATTGCAAATTCTGTCGCTCTGTCTGTCCCAGTTTTTACTAGTTTAGGCACTTCCAGATAAGCTAGAACGATGAAATTTGGCAGGCGTATCAGGAACCAGACCAGATTAAATCAAAAATAGTCAATTTCTCGATTCGATCAACTGGGGGGGGGGGGAGTGCGGGATAGTTAACTCGGAAAAATTAGAAAAAAAATAAGTTAAAAAGAGTACTTTTAACTCACGAACAGGTGATCAGATCTTAATGAAATTTGATATTTAGATTGATATTGTGTCTCAGAGCTCTTGTGTTAAATCCTGACCGGATCCAGTGTCCTTGGGGGCAGTTGCGCGGTAGGAAACCTAAAATCTTGGAACCAAAAATCCTTAAACCCTTTAACCCTAAAACCCTTGGAAACCTAAAACCCTTAGAGTGTAGGGATCAGAATGAAACTTGGTGGGAAAAATAATTCCTTGAAGACTGACATAACCGGACTGGATCCGCACTCTTTGGGGGAGTGGGGGGGGGGAATAGAAAAATTAGAAAACGAGATATTCTCAACTTTTGAACAGGTTATCAGATCTTAATGAAATTTAATATTTAGAAGGATCTTGAGCTTTAGAGCTCTAATTTTAAATCCCAACCAGATCCGGTGACATTGGGGGGAGTTGAAGGAGGAAACCTTCAACTCCGGTGACATTTCAGGGGGCTGAAGGGGGAAAATAGAAACCTTGAAAACCGGAAATCTTGGAAAACACTTAGAGTTGAGAGATCGGGATGAAACTTGATGGGAAGAATAAGCATAAGTTCTAGATACGTGATTGACATAACTGGAACACATCCACTCTCTTTGGGGGAGTTGGTGGGGGATTTCCAGTTCTTTGGCGAGTTCGGTGCTTCTGGACGTGCCAGGACGATGAAAATTTGTAGGCGTGTCAGGAACCTGCATAAATTGACTTTATAACAGTTGTTTCCCCAATTCAAGCATCCGGGGGACTGAAGGGAGAGAAAAATTGAAAAGAATTAGAGGTATTTTTAACTTACAAACGGGTGACCGGATCTTAATGAAATTTGATACATAGAAGGACTTTTGTCTCAGAGCTCTTATTTTGAATATCGACCGTATCCGATGATATTGGGGTTGGAGGGAAAACGGGAAATCTTGGAAAACGCTTAGACTGGAGAGATCGGGATGAAACTTGGTGGGAAGAATAAGCACAAGCCCTAGATACGTGATTGGAATAATCGGATGAATCCGCTCTTTTTGGTGGAGTTGGGGGGGGGGGGTTGTTAATTCGGAATGTTAAAAAAATTGAGGTATTTTAAACTTAAGAACGGGCGATTGGACTTTAATGAAATTTGATATTTAGAAGGAATTCATGTCTCAGAGCCTCTTATTTTAAATCCCGACCAGATCTGGTTACATTGGGGTGAATTGGAGGGGGAAACCGGAAATCTTGGAAAAACGCTTAGAGTTAAGTGATCTCGATGAAAATTTGTGGGTAGAATAAGCAAATGTCGTAGATACGTGATTGACGTAACCGGACTGGATCCGTTCTCTTTGGGGGAGTTAGGAGGGGTCCAGTGATTTGGTGAGTTCGGTGCTTCTGGACGTGGTAGGATGATGTCAATTGGTTGGCGTGTCAGGGATCTGCGCAAATAGACTTGATATAAGTTGCGTTCTCCGATTCGACCATCTGGAGGGCTGAAGGGAGAGGAAAAATTAGAAAAAATGAGGTAAATTTAACTTACGAGTGGGTGATCGGATCTTAATGAATTTTGATATTTAGAAGGATCTTGTGTCTCAAAGAGCTCTTATTTTAAATTCCGACTGGCATTAAGCCCCTGATTTTCCTTTTAAATCAATCAGTTGATTCTTAGAATTTTAATAGAGCTCATGCCATATGAGCTCTTGGCTCTTCCGACCTCGTCACAAGTGCCTTGTGAGCTCTTAGCTCTTGTTTTCTTTTGTTTTTTCAAAACACGATTGTTGTGCTGTCGGTTAAAGCCACTTGGGGGGATTTCAAATATACATCAGTCCAAGTTCCTTAAGTCGTCTGGCCATGCATCTAGGGGGAATATACAAAATTCAATGGATATAAGAAAAAATGTTCCAGGTGAACAGTTCCTTAGATTTTGTGTAGAATTTGCAATTTTTTGCGTTGAACTGAATTTAGGCTCCCCCCAAAATAAATGGCTTGGACCCAAGTAACTGCGAAATAGTTTATGCGGCTAGGGGGTCACACAAACTTGCAAAAACCCACAAGCCATCTATAATGTACGACAAATATGTAAAATTATGACAAAAATGATGATGAGATTGATCTTTCAAGGGGACGGTTCTAAGGCTCCAACCCCATCTATGAGCATATGTCTTTTCTAATCGCAATAAATATGACATTTTGAAGGAATTATTGGAATATCATAAAACTCTGGAGGTTTTAGAACTCTGGTTCTAATCAGTTAATCTAATTAAATGAAGCCCCGTTAATTTGTTCTTCAGTGTTTTATAATTCACCGCTTGGGAGGCTTAATTAGCTTTATCCTTTGGTTGGTTACTTTATGGAAGAGGTGATAAAACTTGCCAAATCTATGAAACTCTTTGACCCAAATAGCGCTATGGCCTATATTGCCTTCAGGCTCATAAAGACATCCATTTGTTGATTTATGCACAGTTCACTTCATGTACGCATTTAGTCGGCAAAAGCTACGGACTGCTTGTGGATAAATTACACCAAACTTTTTTTTTAATAGAAAAGGCCACAGGCAAGATCCTTTTATTATACTTTGTGGTATTTTAGTATGCTTTTCTTTGATTCTAACCAAGACCTTGCTCAGGGGTCTTACCATTCTCCTTCCCGAAATGTTTGAATCGTAAAAACGAAACAAAAATGAATATAAATAAATTTGTAATGTGTTTTTCATATTTTGTTGGCGTTACTTCCTCCCCTCGAAAACAATACCTCTCCCTCGAAAATAATACCTTCCCCCCTAACAAAATCCTGGATACAACCCTGATTCAAACCTCAGATTAATTACCCATTGTGTGGACCCATTGTATAGCACGCATTAGACTAGGTTAAAATGATCCTCTTTAAATCATATTCCACTAAGATTTTGCTTCAAAATATAATCAACTGAAAAGCTTCTCTGACTAGAATAGGTTCAGTAAGTGAAGTTCCGGTATAGTTCTAGATTAGTTACTTGGAAAGTGATTGATCTTGGAAAGTAGTTGAAATAAGTGAGTAATTAAATAAAAAAAATTAGTTTTTTAACTGAAAGTAAGAAGCGACATTAAAACTTAAAACGAACAGAAATTACTCCGTATGTGAAATGGGTTGTCCCCTCCGCAATCCCTCGCTCTTTACGCTAAAGCTTTTAATTGTTTTAAAAAGTAGAATTGTTGCAAAGAGTCAAACTTAAGCGTACAGAGCGAGGGATTGCGGAGGAGACAACCCATTTCATATAAGGAGTAATTTTTGTTCGTTTTAAGTTTTAATGTCGCTCTTTACATTCAGTTAAAAAAACTAGTTTTTTATTTAATTTCTGAACGTTTTTGAATTAATTCATGTTTGATTTTGGCTCTCCGCACATAAATTATTAAAATGAAATTTGTACATTAATTCTTATTTTGGCTAAATGGCTTTCTCTTAGTTTTGATCAGACGATTTTGAGAAATAAGGAGTGGGAAGGAGGCCTAGTTGCCCTCCAATTTCTCGGTTACTTAAAAAGGCAACTATAACTTTTAATTTTTAACGAACGTTTTTATTAGTAAAAAATATACGTAACTTAAGAATTAACTTACGTAACAAACTTTTATATTCTTATATTTTTATTATGTATACGAGTTGGTTTGTACCCTCGTTAATACATCACTCTTTACACTAAATCGTTAGTTTTGTCTCCATTCTTTAAGAATGACCCCTGAATAAGAAAGGCCGTAGAATAAATAGTTGAAATTACTAAAGATACTTTAGCATAAAGAGCGAGGTATTTATCTTTTCCTAAATACATCGCTCTTTATGCTATAGTATTTTTAAAACCCCTCATATGCGTAATAGTTTCTGTTCGTTTTAGGTTTCAATGCTACTCCTTACTTTCAATTGAAAAAAAAAGGTTTTCATGTTTATTTTTTCATTGTTTTTTTATAGTAATGCTAGAAAATCCTGCGCCCTTTTTATTGAATTTCTCTTCCCCCATGACATATTCCTCTAAGAAAAGATCCTCCCACGTAGCCCCCCCCCCTCAACCCCACCCCCAAACCAAAAAAATCCCCCTGAAAACGTCTGTACACTTCCCAATAACCATTACTGTATGTAAACACTGGTCACAGTTTGTAACTTGCAGCCCCTCCCCCATGGATTGTGGGGGAGTAAGTGATTCCTAAAGACATAGTTATCCTGGTTTTGACTATGCGGAACAACATGGCTATCTCAAAATTTTGATCCGTCGACTTTGGGGAAAAATGAGCATGGGAGGGGGGCTAGGTGCCCTCCAATTTTTTCGGTCACTTAAAAAGGGCACAAGAAGTTTTCATTTTAGAATGAGAATGAGTACTCTTGCGACATTCTAGGACCACTCGGTTGATACGATGACCCCTGGAAAATAAACAAGAAAAAAACAACAAATAAACACGCACCCGTGATTTGTCTTCTGGCAAAAAATACGAAATTCCACATTTTTCTAGATAGGAGGTTGAAATTTTTGCTATAGGGTTTTCTGATACGCCGAATGCGATGATGTTATTTTCGTTAAGATTCTATGACTTTTAGGGGGTGTTTCCGCCTATTTTCCAAAATAAGGCAAATTTTCTCAGGCTCGTAACTTTTGGTGACAAATACTAAATTTGATGAAACTTATATATTTAGAATCAGCATGAAAATCCGATTCTTTTGATGTATCTTTTAGTAACCCGTTTTTTAGAGTTTCGTTTACTATTGAGCCGGGTCGCTCCTTACTACAGTTCGTTACCACGAACTATTTGATTGAAAAACTCACTAGTGAATCCATGACCTAAAATATTCCCTGCAAAGATATTGCCAAGTTACTGTCTCTACCCTTTATTTATTTCTAAGGCTTAGAAGACCGTATACAAGACTGGTCTATAGCTATTTAAATTTTGAAGAAAAAGGTTTTAACTTAGTTTTGGGTTTTCAATACCAGGTAAAATTACCAATTATTGTAATACAAGATAACTCTGAAATAGAATTACCTTTAAAACCAGACTTTCATCCTGAATCCACATATAATATTCATTTTCACCGGAAATGAACTTTAATCCCCTGCCTCACCCATCCTAAGATGCAAAAATACCCTGAATTGTAAACATGAATTGAATTTTCGATTATTTTGAAAAACCATTAAATAAATCAAACACTTCTTGGCAACGAACTGTAAGTTAGGAGCGACCCGGCTAAATAGTAACCGAAACTTTAAAATAACAGAATTTTTGATAGAAATAAATATATCAAAAGTAATGAATTTTTATGCTGATTTCCAATATATATATTATATATTAGTTAAAAAAATGTTACTTGTCTATTAGGCCTATATAAAAACACTCGAGAAGTGAAGTTTGTTTACAATAAAATAGGATGAAAATAGAATTCCTTGTTAGCAACATAGTGGAGGTCATTTGTGAATTATTAAATTGGGAGCGTCAGGTGACGTCTCAAAGACAAAGAAACGTTCATTATTAACTTGATTCTTGACTTAGTTCATTTTAGTTCATTTTTAAGACGATTCTTGAGGATACCGGTTAGTTTGCTTTTGCTAGTGATAGAATATAGCGTCTCAAAATGGATGTTCAAATCCAAATTTGTGATTTGCCAAGGACCCAGGATAAGGGGTTGTTGCCTAAAACGAATCACTACTAATTTTGGTAATAAACTAATTGGTATTTTCATCATATTTTTATTTTCATTAGTATTAACCAAATTTCACTTCTCGAGTGTGTTTTATTTAGGCCCAATAGGCAAGTACCAAACAAATTGTTATCTTCCGTACTGTCCACCGCCCCCTAATGCGGCCTTGGAAATTGCCTCCAACCCATAATAGAGTGACTGGGACGTAATTGTCACGGTAGTGGGGCGTTATGTTTGGGAACAATGTTGAATGACGAATAAAATTCGCTGTGTTTAGTCTAGGCCTAATTTTTGGACAAAAGTCAGACAAATGAAAAAACATTAGACTCTCTATTTAATGGTCTTTCAAAATATAATAATTGCTGTCACAATTTTATCCCAGTTTTCTAAGCATTATTTCTGGGAACAGTGTTGAGTGTGGAATAAAATGGGCTAAGTTAAGGCTAGGCCTAAAAATACGTGATAGAAAATAAAGGTATTATTAAAAATATTAAAGAAATACCTTACTCAAACATGACAAAGCATCTTAACAGTTAATCAAGATCCCAAATGGACAAATAAACGTGTTATCATCCCATTATTTACCATATGAACCTTAACGAAACACCATGGAAATTTCAAGT
The DNA here is from genome assembly GCF_032884065.1 of Artemia franciscana. Classification (NCBI taxonomy): domain Eukaryota; kingdom Metazoa; phylum Arthropoda; class Branchiopoda; order Anostraca; family Artemiidae; genus Artemia; species Artemia franciscana. Next base: position 43,956,385 of record NC_088879.1, on the reverse strand, counting down.
TAAAGATCAAAGCACTGTGATAATAAGATTATCAATTATTGTAACTCAGATACGGGAAGCTTAAAAATACTATTTATAAGATAGTACATTACGATACTTATAATTTTAAGTTCCACTTATTCCTGTGTAAAAACCACTTTTCCTAACAATTGTAGTTTGTGTGGTAGCACTTATAATTAGTTTATGTGACTAAACATAAAGCGGTGAATATGTGAATTTTTCCTGTCCCAAAACGTCAGAATTCAAATTTTATTGTTTGTCTTTTAAATTATACTTCGTTTTTGTTCTACTAAGGCAATATCCAATTTGGCTCACTAGTTCACAGGGTAGCAATTAATCAAAAGTAGTGGTGGTAAAATTTTGAATTGTTTTTAAGGGAATTGCTCTGCATAACTATTTACTTACACTTAAAAATCTGCAAAAAACGATCGTAGGTTGTGATTCTAGTCATATAGCTTTGTTCCATTCCTCACGCAGGTCTCTAATTGCTTTTAGCTTATTTTTGGTCCCTGTTACCCCTATGCCAGCCATAATAACTTTGGCTCCGGCTTCTGCTCAGCAGCCGATATTTACATGAAAAACTCCACCATCTACTTCAATATCTATATCGGAAAAATGGCTGCAGATATATTTTATTCAAAGTGTAATGCTCTGCATAAATCTCTGTCCACCGAAACTTGGGTCAACTGTCATTACAAGAATAAGGTCTCAAAGATCAACATTCTGTATGACATCATCTACTGGCGTATGTAGCTTAATGCCAATCCCAACCTTCATACCAGCCTCTTGGATTTGGCTAACCAATGTTTCAATATCATTTGTGGCCTCTAAATGAAATATATACCGATTTACACCTGCCTCAGCCATTGGTTGAACCCACTTCTCTGGATGAGCAACCATCATGTGGGCTATGAACACTATGTTGGGTAGTTTGGTTCTAAGACATTTCACAACTGGATGTCCAAAAGTTAGATTTGGGACCAAATGTCCATCCATAAAATCTGTTAAATTATACTTCGTTTTTGTTGTACTAAGGCATTATCCAATTTGGCTCACAAATCCACATAGTAGCACTAAACTAAAAGAGTTTCTATAGCAGTGGTTGTAAAAGTTTGCAATATTTTTAATGGAAATGCTCAGCATGACTATTTACTTACACTTAAAATCTGCAGAAAAACAATCTTAGGTTGTGATTCTAGTCATATAGATTTTTTCCATTCCTCTCGCTGGTGTCTGATTGTTTTTAGCTTATTTTTGGTCCCTGTTACTGCTCTGCCAGCCACAATAACGTTGGCTCCGGCTTTTGCTCAGCAGCCAATATTTATATGAGAAACTCCACCTTCTACTTCAGTATCCACATCGGGAAATCGGCTGCGATTTGATTTGGGACGTAATGTCCTTCCATAACATCTAAGTGAAGAAAATCTGCACCAGAATTGATTATTTCGTGACATTCTTTTGCCAAATTTGACAAAACCGAGTTTAAAATAGAAGACCCAATGGAAAGTTTCATATCAAATTTTAACATTCTAACAATCAGAGGGTGTTCTGATATAATAATCACTACTTTACATTTAGCCTTTTTTTTTCAAAGTGCTAAGTTTAATGAAGTTGATGCATCATTAAATTTAATATTTCAATTTTCTGTTCTTTAATATAGTATAGCTGCACCCTGAGACTCAATCACCATTTGCTGATAATTACACCAATTTTGGAAAAGGAACTTATTTTTATCAATATTCTCACCAGTCCTGAGCCCCATTAAGGCCAACTTTTGGAAGGCCCATATTCCCCTCCAGGGGCCCCCAACGTCAATAAATTTCATGCTAGTGAATTTTGTCCCATATGAATCATTTGGTACGGGATTTTGAGAAGGAACTTATGGTCATCAATGTCCTCACCATTCTTTATCGAAGACAACGTGTCAAAACAGACTTTGAAATCAAAATTTTGATTCTGCTGCAGAAGACATGAGTTTTTTTCCCAGTAAATAAATTAGAACTTACCACCAATTGCCAATGTTGATACAATTCTCACACAAACATCTTAAATCGGGAAAGGTGAACCATGACATGATTAATAATTTCCCAGAAACAACGTTTCCAAAGAATGAACCCTAAAAGACGTCAAACTCATGAATAATGAACAAAACTAGATACAAAGCCATCAAACATCAACACTATCTACGAGATAGAAAAATAAAGGTATTATTAAAAACTATTAAAGAAATACCTTACTCGAACATGACAAAGCATCTTAACAGTTAATCAAGATCCCAAATGGACAAATAAATGTTTTATCATCCCATTATTTACCATATGAACCTTAACGAAACACCATGGGAATTTCAAGCTAAAGATCAAAGCACTGTGACAATAAGATTATCAATTATTGTAACTCAGATATGGGAAGCTTAAAAACACTATTTATAAGATAGTACATTACGATACTTATAATGTTAAGTTCCACTTATTCCTGTGTAATAACCGCTTTTCCTAACAATTGTAGTTGGTTCGGTAGCAATTATAATTAGTCTATGTGACTAAACATAAAGCGGTGAATATGTGAATTTTTCCTGTCCCATAACGTCAAAATTCGAATTTTATTGTTTGTCTTTTAAATTATACTTCGTTTTTGTTGTACGAAGGCAATATCCAATTTTGCTCACTAGTGCCACACGGTTGTAATAAACTAAAAGTAGTGGTGGTAAAAGTTTCCATTGTTTTTAATGGAAATGCTCAGCATGACTATTTACTTACACTTAAAAATCTGCAAAAACGATCGTAGGTTGTGATTCTAGTCATATAGCTTTGTTCCATTCCTCACGCAGGTCTCTTATTGCTTTTAACTTATTTTGGTCCCTGTTACCCGTGTGCCAGCCACAATAACGTTGGCTCCGGCTTCTGCACAGCAGCCGATATTTACATGAGAAACTCCACCATCTACTTCAATATCTATATCGGAAAATTGGCTGCAGATGTATTTTATTTAAAGTATAATGCTCTGCATAAATCTTTGTCCACCAGCACCTGGCTCAACTGTCATTATAAGAACAAGGTCACTAAGATCAACATTCTGTATGACTTCATCTTCCGTCGTATGTAGCTTAATGCCAATCCCAACCTTCATACCAGCCTCTTGGATTTATCTATCAAATGTTTTAATATCATTTGTGGCCTCTAAATAAAATATATACCGATTTACAACTGCCTCAGCCATAGGTAGAACCCACTTCTCTGGATGAGAAACCATCATGTGGGCTAGGAACACTATGTTGGGCTAGCATCCCTCCCCACCCCCACCCCAGGGTGTGTCCTCCTTAGTCAGAGGTGGGGATTCCTCAAAGGCACTGAAAAAACAAGTCACGTGAGAGTGCGTCATTCTCAGTTACAACCGGGGCTCCGCACTTGACTAGCGGACCCCCCTTATTGGAATCGATTACTAGGGACTTGTTAAAATTTGTTACTAGGGCCCTGATGGAATTGGTTTCTAGGGCCCATATTTGAATTGACTGCTAGGGCCGCCAATTCAAATTGGTTGCTAAGGCCCACGTTCGAATTGACAGCTTGGAACCCACTCCCATATTTGAAAAGGTTGCTAGGGGTCCTGGTTGGATTGGTTGCTATGGCTCCAGTGGAATTTCTCACTAAGGCCCGGCGTGTCAAAGGTTCTCCACTAGTGGGCCCTGAAGGTTTTCTCTATGCCCTAGTTTGTTTTTAAGTAATTAACATAACAGAGACTTGTATCTCTTGGAAAACATTCCGTATTACGTAACATCCAAAATAAGGAAATCCTAATACTTGTCAATCAAAAGTAAACAAAGCCCAATTACGTTACAACCACCTGCTTCTCTTAGAAAACATTTCCTATTATATAAAAAGCATCTGTGTCTTGAAGATGACTAATAATACCTGTATCTTGAAAAATAGTTTCTTAAAAATAGTGTCGGGTCAAGATTCGAATGGGGTTGTACCCTGTCAAAGTAATTATGCCAACACTACTCGAGACTTGTCCATTGTTGACGAGTAGGTTTTTTTATTGGGAAGTATACAGAATTTTTTCGGGAGGGGGGCTGGATCTTGTGCTTAGGGTTGGT